>NW_008336888.1:2318730-2329671 GCF_000622305.1 Nannospalax galili
TTATTTTTATTTTATGTTTATGAGTGTATTGCCTGCATGTATGTGAGTGCACCCATGTCGTGCAATGCCGCAGAGGAGGGCTTCCGATTCCCTTGGAACTGGAGTTAAATGGTTTGTAGCCACTATGTGGGTGCTGGGAATTGAACCTGGGTCCTCTGCAAGAACATTCAGTGCTCTTAACCGCTGAGCCATCTCTCCAGCCCCCTAGTTAACTATTCTAAGAATGTTATTTAAATTCTTTTTCAACTCATTTCAATGAGAATTTACTTAAAAGTAGGTATAGTCCAGGACCATAAATGTATATATGTAAAATAAAACTATTCATGATACAAAATTAATAAATTCTGTAATGTCATGAACAATATATTTTCAAAGTTGGCAAACTTGCCAAAAATTTACTTTGAAAAAATAAAACTGTCATTATTGTATTCTTTCTCATAGAAGCAGACAAACTTCTGATACAAACTTATGTTATATTCATATGAGTTTTCAGTGCCAGTAATTTCAAGGCAAGGAGCAAACACACCATTCTCACCTCTATTAACTTCTCAAAAATCATGACAAAACCTATATGTATTTGAAATTGAAGAAGGGCAATGACATAAAAGGACATTTTTAGCACTTCCAAGTCTATGAAAGCAGTAACTGTAGGAAACTATTTGAAAACACTTCATCCAGCTTTGGAATTTAAACATTGCTTAATAAGTTCTTAGTAAGCCTAGTTATTTGTAGGCCTGACTAAAACCACTGAAATTTAGAATTCTAAAATGAAATTTAGCTATTTGACACAATGACTAGTTTACCAAATTGCTAAGTTTAGCACTAGAATCCCATCACTCTATTTGATGTTCCTTGTTACAAAAATGCCTGTTCCATCCTGCTTTAGGGAATCATAGATTTACTTCTGTATCTATAGAAATGACTTTTCCATTGATCCTTGGACCCTGCAGTATGTGTTCTTTTGTTCCAAGTTTCATCCATGCAACACATACAATCATTTACTGTTTTATTTTTAAACAGCATTTTAGTGTGTGGATGGAACATATTTTATTTATCCATCAGTTAATGAACATTTAAGGTCTTTAAAATAAATTCATGATTGTTTAATTATATTACAGTAGACAAGTGTGACGTTGTCCACACTCCATAACAAAAACATTCATACTATGCTTTCTCACATGAGTTCTTCTTCATACATTATTCATTAAAAAATAATAAATGAGTTGCAATTTCACTTCTACAGTTTACTTAAAAACTTTATGATGGTTTTTTTTAATATAAGGTCTATTATGAATCTTTAAAAATTATTTTTAAAGTAATATACAAAGTATCAGTTTTCAAAGAATGTTTCTAGTACATATTATTAGAATAACAGTTTTCCAATTGGAGTTTCATACATACTTTTCTGTTGATCTTTTCCACCCCTACTCTTTTTCTTTATCTACTTTTCCCTCCACTTTTACCTTCTTCCCCTCACTTGTACCTTCTTCCCCTAGTAATCCCCTTTTTACTGATGAAATGTTTTTATATTTCAGTCGAACAGTATATAATGCCTATAAATTCTGCATTTAATAGTAATTTGCAAATACATCATTGTACTTAAAATACATGGTAATACCTGATATTGGTGATGATGTTGAGAAATGGACACTCATACACTGCTAATGAACTTTTAGTGTAGCATCATGCGTGCATTAAGAAGATCACTGCAGAAGATTATATATGTTCCTCAGAAAGACTTGACCTCTAACATATACAGTTTAGCCAAAGAAAGCAGCTGTTTCATATTCATATAGTTTTATTTAAATTGTTAATGTTATTGTTTGAATGCTTAAGCATACAGTGGTCTGTAGGCATGTATATTCATCTCATGAAAAGTGGTTGTGATAGGGGACTGAAATGGGAGTTGAGAGTATCTTTCCCTTCAATTAATTTATCATTCAATTTTTATTTGAAAGTTTTTCTTTGAATATGAAGTCTGTTAACTATTCTATAAAGGTATACAGTGTTTAGTCTTTTAAACTGATGTCACAAGTTAGTGAAGTTTTGTATTAGTTTTGTTTTGGAAAAAGTGAACTATTCTTATTTTATATTACAGGATATGAGTAATAACAAAAATACATTTTTTTGGAACCAATCTTTATTTTTGAACTTCGCATTTGGGAACTCTGTATAAATTTTCAGATCTAGCTGTTGCTGAAAAAAAATTTTTTTTCAGTTGCTGAGAAGTGTGTTGATTCTCTTTAAGAGAGTGAATGATTGTTCTTGAAGTGTACATGCAACAAAATTTTACGGTATTTATATGAATTTGAAAGAACTGTGTAATTTCTCTGCCACCAGTAGTAAGACCCACACTTCTACGTTTTCTGTTTGTATATTGGAAGAAGAATTTCTTATGAAAATGTTAAATTTTTACAGAAATTTCATTGCCTTTTATTATAATTCATCACGAAAAGATGCAATCACAGTCTTTTAAATTACTTACAATTAGACCATATCCATTTAAAGTATTTGCTACTCTACAGTTAAGGCCTCCTTGTTTCTATTTCCTCAATTTATTCTGGAGTTTGTCCAAGTTCAGTTTTAATGAGTTGTTTATCCCACTAGTTATACTAGGATTTATATTTCCCCAGAGAGTAGTGTTTGAATCGATAGTTTTTAAAACAATTCTTTAAAATGAACATATGTTCAGACAACGATTTCTGAATATGAGCAGAACACATTTGTCAATTAAATTATTTTGTATTTACCAAATTAACTATTAAAATTGAGCTTTAATGATATTTCCAAACAAGTAAGTTCAGAACTTGTTAGATATTTTTGGTATGAATTGATATTGAGCTATTTTATTTTGGATAAGTGTTTAATGACATAAATCACAAGTAAAAGTCGCACTTTTATTGTGCATTTTCAATGACATTTTAATGAGTCCCCCAGGTAGCTTAAATTTTAAAATCTATTTATCCTTTAAAAATTTTCTAAGCAAAGATAGTGTACCATGAAGATTTCATGAACTGGATAATACAAACATGAATATTTATTACTGTTTATGCTTGCTAACCTCTGAAATATAATTTTAAATTGAGAAAACCAAGAGAAAATCCTTTTTTATTGATATTGTTACACTAACAATAGTAGGTACATTGTGTAAGTTACCATGTGTTGCCAAGTCATTTTAAATTTATTTATTTTAGTTTATAAATTTATTTTAGTTTAAATGCTACCAGAGTGTTTAAAAGAAGTATAATAAACTGTGCTTTTATTTGTGATTGATATATCAGAAAAACCTCAAAAACATGTTTACTTGTTTACTATTGAACAATGACTTTTATACAGTACTATTTTCTTTTTATTAGTTTTTATTTTATGTATATGATTGTATTGTCTGCATGTGTGTAAGTGCACCTGTGCCATGTAATGCCCACAGAGGTCAGAAGAAGCTGTTGGATCCCCTAGAACTGGAGTTATGGACAGTTGTTAGTCACCTTGTAGGTGCTGGGAGCTAAACCCCAGTCCTCTACAAGAGCAGCCATTGCTCTTAACTACTGGGATATTGCTCCAGCCCCTAAGTGCTATTTTCTTTAGTATTCTATCTGAAGAAGGAAATTGTTTTCCACACTTGAGAAATAGTAAAATGTAGAAAAATTTAATCTTTTGAATTTATATATGTCTGAGTTTTTATTCAAACCATTGTTATCTATTGAGAATCATTTTATGATATGATGATTTGAAAATTCTGTATGAGGTATCTGAATTTATTATGAGTTTATAAATCTCACTTGTAACAGAATCTCTCCTATAATTTTGCCTTACAAGTAATGCTATATTTTTAGGAACATGGTTCTTGTGATACCACAATGCCTAAATGCTGCAGTGTATCTGAATGAAAGTATAGTGTGTAGGTTAATGAATAATATATTTCATATTGTAGGAGTTTTCCACATGCTTTCTGTGGTTAGTGTCAGTAGCAATAGAATATATATGTTTCCATATTTGACCATAATTAGAATAGAGATTTGAGAAAATAGCAGAGAAAAGCAGCTATCCAGTTTGAACATCTTAGGAAAGGAAAGATAGATTTAGAAAATGGCCTAGATGATAATGAAATGCAGTTTTGCCAATTCTGTTTGATTTACTTATTTTTCCATTTCTTTTCATCTTTGCTACTTTGCTTATTTGGTTTAAAAGAATCTTTTGTTTAGTGCACATTTATTTTCTAATTCATTCATTTTGTGTTTTGACTTTTATGGCAAAATATGATCAGGAATATTGACTTGGGTTCAATTGAGGTAGAATCCTTTGCAGCTATTAAATATTGGGAAGTTGTGGGAACAGGTGGTGGCAGTCTTAATATGCAGCTGTGTTGCGGGGGCTCTCCTCAGGCCAGCTGTGAAGACCCTAACCTGGATCAGGTCCCCTGCCGATTAGGGGGGCAAGAGGCGTGAGTCACAACACACAGACTCCGGGAGTCGGGTAGAAGCAAGCACTAGACGAGGTGCTGCAGGCTCATTTAATGCAGGAGGGGGCACACCTTATCTTTCCCTTTTCTCTGCCCCCAAATCCCTTTAGTCAGCATCTAGTTTTCTGATTGGTCCACGCCACGCAGTCTGTCAGCAGTCACTGGGCTCCTTTTGGCGGGCTATTTGCGGACCAAGAAGTGAAGTGAATTCTCGCTGAATCCCAGGGCTCTGAGTCCGCGCCATCTTTGGAGACCTCCTGCTACATTTCCACCCCTTTTCTTTAAAAATGACTGCCCAGCGAGACTTTAGTCAGCATCTAGTTTTCTGATTGGTCCACGCCACGCAGTCTGTCAGCAGTCACTGGGCTCCTTTTGGCGGGCTATTTGCGGACCAAGAAGTGAAGTGAATTCTCGCTGAATCCCAGGGCTCTGAGTCCGCGCCATCTTTGGAGACCTCCTGCTACATTTCCACCCCTTTTCTTTAAAAATGACTGCCCAGCGAGAGCCTGTAGGCAGCTCCGCCTCGGGATGACCCCAGGATCATGGACTGTGCCTGTCTTAGGTTGTCCTATTCGGGCATGAACCTTACCCGTCATTGGAGCATGGGCATACACGTCCATGTCCTGGCTTAGGTTGATTGACTGCGGGAATGAAGAACAAGGCATTTAAGAAGTAGAAAGAGAAGAATAACTATGCCTGTAAGGAGTAGGTAAATGACGATCCAAGACTGGTCAAACAGTGCTTTTAGATTAGACTAGATTTTCTCTAAGAACCCTGAATTGATGTCCAGCGTGGGGGCACGGTTATACTTTAGAGCAATAATTTGATTAGTTAGTAATATAGAATAATTAAGAAACTTTTTATTCCAGTGGCCGTGAACATAGTGCGCGAGTTGTAGGCGTGCTTTAGTAATATTCTGTACTTTATAGGGGGTGAGACCAAGTGACCTAAAGCGAGGGTCACAAGCTAGCAGAGCCATGTCTTTGGTAATTGCCAGCCCTTCACTTAAGAGATCAATTTGTTGTTGTAACACATTAATTGCCTGGTGAAGATGCTGATTGATAAGGGACTGAGTGTGAAAGGTAGAGGAGGTTTTGGACATGGCCTCATTGAATGGGTGGATTGGGTGATAGCTACTGCAGCAATGGCAGCTGACCCTAATATAAGGATGATGGCTGAGATGAGAGCGGCAGTGACCCTGAAATCCCGTTTTAAGCGGTGGGCTTGTGACAAGGCTGTTCACTCTATAAGGGTGACCATGGAAGTGGATTGCATTGCTGACTGGAACCCAAAGGGCCACGGGTTCACACTTAAAGAGAACTATGTGAGCTGGATGGTTCCAGCAGGCCACCAGTACACAGGTGGTGTTGGTATCAGAGCAGTTGAGTTGTCCCCGAGGGTCGGAGATAACATTGGCTAGCAATAAGGCAAACGGGGGCCGCACGCAAACGGGGGTAGGGGGCCAGGATGTCGTGTGATCAATGGATGTAAGGATTTTGTTTTTGGCACAAGTAGAGGGATTGGTGTTAGTGTAAGTGCCATTGGAAAGCTGAAGGCCCTGCTGTGCCAGTAACGGCCTCATGTCCATGCAGGCGTGTGGACCACAGACGTCCCAGTTACCAGGTATTGATTCGTATGGGAGATCTTAATGCCACAGGGATAGGTGGGGGCCAGTTGTCTCCAAGATCCTAGGGGG
This sequence comes from Nannospalax galili, assembly GCF_000622305.1. Taxonomy (NCBI): domain Eukaryota; kingdom Metazoa; phylum Chordata; class Mammalia; order Rodentia; family Spalacidae; genus Nannospalax; species Nannospalax galili. The sequence continues at coordinate 2,324,886 of NW_008336888.1, forward strand.
TGATTAGAGGGGGAGCAGCTGAAGCGGCAAAAGGGAGGGATGGCATGGTTGGGCTTAGGGTGGCATCTCTGCCATGGTATAGGGAGCGTGAGGAAAAAGGGTGCAAGGGAGTATGTGCATGGGCAGTTGGGAAGCATAGTGGGCATAGAATGGCAGGGCAAAATGGGGGCAGAGGGGTGGCAGTCCCCTCCACCTCCCCTGTTATTATTGTCCCCAGTGCAGCATGGACCAAGGTTACATTTGTATTGTCGAAGGTAGGGGAAAGGCCCTGGAGTTTAAGCATGTAACCTGCCAGTATAATCTTGGACGGTCAGGTTGAACAGCCCAATGCATGAGGATACGTTGTTGGTAGTGAAGCATAGAGAGTTATTTAGGGGCCAGGAGCCATTGAGTGATTCCCAGGAAGTAACTGGGTCCATGGTGGGGAGGCCAGACATAGAATTAGTTGAATAGAGGTTGGGGTAGGCTGGGGAATGAAGTGATAGGGCAAGAGTATAGGTGGGGAGGGGACCAAGGCCCAGAGATCATGGGCTGTGGCAGGGGCAGGGAAGAGCAAACCAATTATCCAGATAGCAGCGAGGTCTCTGGGTCCTGGGGGTCCTGTTGGTCGGTTGCTGGTCTCACATCTCTCGCTGGAACCCATACTGGCTTTGTTTCTGTCTGAGGAAACACACAAGCATAGCCTCGCCCTCTTGTTAACAAGGGGGTGGGTGGTTGCCATTGACATGTTACTGGGTCCTCCCATCTCACTAGTGTCAGGGGTGTAGGTCTAGGTATGGTAGCCCAGTGTTTGTAGGCTGGGCTCAACCCATTTTCATCGAAGGACAGGAAATTAATGCTGAATAGAACTTCAGTTAGAGCCAGGTGCGGTTCCCTTTCAGACTCAGGGGTAGCAAATTTTTGTAATGTTTCTCTAAGGGTCGTCTTTGCCCACTTCTCAATGGCTTGTCCCTGTGGATTATAAGGGATGCCAAGGGAGTGGCTAATTTTCCATGTTGACAAGAATGATTGGAATTGTAGAGAGGTGTAAGCTGGCCCATTATCAGTTTTTAGGGTCCATGGTACTCCCATTACCAGCATTGCTGATTTGACCGCCTTAATGGCATGTGAGGCCTTTTCACTGGTTTGGGCGATGGCAAAAAGAAAGGAGGAGTAGGTGTCAACAATGATATGGACATACTTAAGATTACCAAAGGAGTTATAATGGGTGACATCCATTTGCCAGAGAGCATTGGGTAGGAGACCATGTGGGTTAACTTCATATTTATTGAGGGGGGCCTAAGGGAGCAAGGGGTGCACATGTAATGCAAGATCTGCTCAGATGTTTGCATTGAGAGATGGGTAGATCGGGTAGAAGGCAGTGCAGACTGCGAGGAGAAAGGTGAAATTGTTGGTGTAAGGCTCTGGCTTGTTCTAGTAGGGGAATCTCTATGGACATAATAAGTTTATCTAATTTGTCATTTCCCTTTGCCAAGATCCCGGGGATCTTGGTGTGTGATCCTATGTGGGAGATGTGCCAGGGCCATTGTCCGTTATCTAATGATAGTCTGGAGAGCACTCATCATTCTACTGATGGGATCTTTGTGACCTTTTACTCGAGCAAAGGGAAGACATCTGAGGGCCTGAACTGCATACTGGCTGTTGGAGAATATATTGAGCGGCTTAGTCTGACAGACTTGGAAGATTTTTAACAAGGCCAGGAGCTCCCACAACTGGACAGAGGTGGGATTGGCTTGTATGTAACAGGTTTCATCCTTTCCCATGCGCTGAATGACAACGCCATAACAGGACTTATTGGCATCTGAGAAGGCTAGCGTGGCTAAAGGTAGGGGGTTTGTGCAGGGGTAAGTGTGTGGCTGAGTGGTGATTTACAAACAGCCCAGGCTGGCCAGTCGCTTGCCTATAATGTTTGGGAATGCTTAAGAGGAAAGGGCAGTATAATTTTGTCAGGTTCCTTTCCAAATATGCGCCTGGCTGTTTGTTGGGCCTTAATTGCTAACTTGAAGGCAATGTCATACTTAGAGCTAAGCCTGGTTAGGTCCAAGGTAGCCAGGTGGATCCACACCAGGGTGTCTTGCTGCCATATCGCCCCCAAGACACCATTTTTAGTCCAGAGGATCAAGGCCAGTAATGGTTCTGCTGGGTCATGATGTCAGAGTGACGCAGACCAGAGTATATGATCTATCTTATTAAGAAGATCTTTAGCTGGCTGGGTGAGAGGGATCCTTGAAGTTGGTGAATTATGGCCTTCCAGCAGGGAGAACAAGGCCTGAAATTCCAAGTCAGGGACTGGTATAAATTGTTTGAGCCAGTTTATAGGGCCTGTCTGGAATTTACAATGAGGGAATTTAAGGGATTCCGTTTCTGATATAATGGTGACATCAGCCCCTGTGTCTACTAGGCCCTTTATGGCAGTTTCATCTAGGAACAGGGTCATTAGTGGGGAGTGGTTGAGGATCGGGAGAGTTCATGATATCTGTCTCATTTCCCCTCTTGTGGGCGGGGCTGAGGGGCGCCCCGGGGTGGAGTTTAAAGGAGCCGAGTCTGGTTGAGGCTGTGACCTACAGTCTTTAGCCCAATGGAACCCTCTTTTGTATTTGGGGCAGCAAGTCTTGAGGCGGACTGTACCTCTTGGGTAGTGGCTACAAAAGTGGCCAAGCCTCCCACAGTTCCAGCAGCCTTCCCGTGTGCCAAAATGTGTGGGTTTTCCTTGTGACAAAAGAGTCTCCAAGGAGGTGGTCAAAGCCTCAATAGAGCCCGCCCTAGGGTCTAAATCTCTAGTAGTGAGTACCCATTTGTGAATGTTATCATTGCGGACAGGACAGGTACAATAGCATTACGAGTAGGAATGTTTAGTCACTCCCAAGTTAATTGTTTGATAAGCACCTCTCGGGTGGGTCCAGACTCCACCCTCCACTCTACTGTTGAATCAAATTACAGAAAAAGACTTGTGGGTCACGGGGGGAGCAACATTTAAGGGCCTTAAAGGCCAAGTCAGAAACTTGTTGAAAATAGGCATGGCGGGCAATCGTAGACTGGGAGATGGGGTCAGTATATTGTCCACGTTCCGTGAGCATGTCCAACGTAATGTTGAGGCCATATTGAAGATTTAGGCATGCCTGATTTTCAGTCTGATCGTCATAGGGGGCGAGCCAGTTTAGAAAGACTGAGGGTTCTAAGACTGCCTTTAGTAAGCTATTCCAATCATAGTGGGTTTGTAACTGTTAGGACCACTGGCGAAGAACCTGTTTGAAATATGGGGAGTCAGGGCCTGATTGCTCAGCTGTCTTGTGGATAAGAACGAGGTCAGCAAGTGGGGTGGGCAGCCATGGATACTGCGCCACTTCGGGGCCAACGTTAACTGGAAATGCGGACAAAGGTGGGCAAGGCTTTAAGGAGGGCAGCCTAGGAGGGAGGGGCATGGTAGCAGGGGAAGAGGTGGGATGGTTACTGGGTGGGGGAGAGTAACTCCTTCCATGGGTAATGGGGCTGGGGAATTTCTGGGCATGGTAGCTCTAGGAGAGTATCTTGAGATAAAGGTAAAGGAGCTCCTTCCTTATTGGAAGTGGGCACAGAGGCGGCGTCCACCTCCAGGTCTGGGGGTCTGCGGGGTCCGGGGGGTCCGGGGTCGAGGTAATAGCCAGATCTATGCTAGATTGCTCCCGGCAGTGTTTGTTGTGGGTCAAGATGACTTCCTCAGGAGAGGAGGATTTAAGGCTAGCAATGATGGCTAGGAGGATCGGTACAAACAATGTGGGGGAACTGATCCCTGACCCTACCTCCCTTTTTCAGACCAGGAAGAGGACTCGTATCTACGTGTCAGGGTCTCACGTGTTTTCAAGGGAGACCCATGGAGCCAAATTAGTGGCTTCATCCCAAAAGTGTTCAATATCTTTTGGTTTCACTTTCAGCCCTCTGGTTTTAAGGAGCACCTTGAGTGCTGCCGTTTATGGTTCCCTGTATTATGGTGGTAAATTGACCATTGTGGGAGGGTCTCGTGAAGGGGAATTCGCCACAAAAGTAGAAGATGAGGGTGACTACCAAGAGGGCACAAAGTAAGCAAAGAAGCACTGTGAGCCACTCAGATTTAAACTGCCCCAACATGTAAAGGTGTATCGGATCCAAATGTCTTGTGCTCAGTGAGGGACTTCTGGAGGTCGTGACACCTCCAGCTGTATGCTCACATGGTGTCTCTGGGACAGGCAACAGGGTGACCCGAAGCCTGGGCTCTGAGTTCGGGGTGGATCAGCCCTTATGTGGACTCACCGGGATGAGCCAAGAGGGGGGAGGTGCCTACGTGGACTTCGGGACCACGGGGCGGAGTGTGCCTCCCTGACCTAATAAAGTAGTCCAACAATAAAGATGACAGACAAGGTGGAGGGGACAGAGGAGGGGGCTACTTGCTTACCCTCGAGCAGTGGAAGAAACAGACAAAACCAGGGGCCTACTTACCGAATGAACCGAGGTTCTGGGTGTTGCCAACACTGTGGACAGGAGTCCCTGTTCAGGCGCCAGGTGTTGCCGGCTCTCCTCAGGCCAGCTGTGAAGACCCTAACCTGGATCGGGTCCCCTGCCGATTAGGGGGGGCAAGAGGCGTGGAGTCACAACACACAGACTCCGGGAGTTGGGTAGAAGCAAGCACTAGGCAAGGTGCTGCAGGCTCGTTTAATGCAGGAGGGGGCATGCCTTATATTTCCCTTTTCTCCGCCCCCAAGTCCCTTTAGTCAGCATCTAGTTTTCTGATTGGTCCACGCCACACAGTCTGTCAGCAGTCACTGGGCTCGTG
>NW_008336888.1:2329832-2335372 GCF_000622305.1 Nannospalax galili
GGGTTTAGTGGTTTAAATTTTTTTTTTTTTTTTTTTTTTTTAGTTTTATTTCCTTTGAGGCAAGGCAGTGCTTACTTGTAGCAGTGTTCCCAGCAATAGAATTCTGAATACTAGGTTTTTATTTCTTGTTTTTTTCTTTTTAAAATTTAATTGAAAATAGTTTTAATAGTTTAATAGTTTTATAGTGCACAATTCAGTGGTATTTATCTTTTTATAATGTATACTTAATTTCAGAATGTTTTTTAAAATTTTTACAAAATCTTTATTGAGAATTTCATACATGAATATAAGGTGTTTTGAACAAATCCACGCCCACTCCCTCCCCTCCAACATTCTCCCCTCTGAAGAGGTAACCCTAAAATCTTTTAAGGATTAGATCCAAGCTCCCAAATACTTTTGACATTTTGGGCCTTTGGAACAGAGTATGTTGTTAAGAGGCCCAAGGACGTTATGACTTTTAGCCAAGAAACTGGCTACATTTCTTTGGGGTCTTTTTACCCTAACTGCCTAGCCAGTTCCTCCTATTTTTATCATGCCATCCTCTGAAGGGGTTACCCAGATTGCCAGTAGGGAATAGGGATGCAGACTGCTCTGGCTTCTTCCATGCTGAACAGGGATGCAGGGTGAGGCAATCGGAGTACCCCTCCAGTGGGTCTATCTAAAAGACTCCCAAATCGCATAACTCTTGTCTCTAAGGGGAGAAGAAAGTCCTTGAATCATGAATAGGAGATGTGAAGGAGAAGTAAAGGCAAGAGTAATTAGTATTACAAGTTCTGGACAGAGAACTAGAAAAGTCAGAACAGGGCAATTTTCAAATGTTCATATGAGAGTCCATTGGAGTTTCTTGACAAGAGCTTCCAAAAGCATACCTCTATTGGGTTCTTTCTCATTTTTTTTTCTGTCTTCCAAGGCTGGAGTAGTTGACTGGGACGAGTGGCTGGATACTCAGGTGAGGGTCCAGAGACCCTGCTTCGCACTCCTTTAATGAATGAGCACAACCGTCAACAAGCCCAATTGTGACTATGATTAGTGATCATAGGCTCAGCTGAAGTTGTGATGATGGTAGTTATTTCATGCAGGAGGGACTGCTGTATAGCATCATCTTATTAAAAGGACCACCACCAGGAGGCAGGATCCAGGGGCTGTCAGGCTATCTCTTGGTTCTCAGGCCCTCTGATGGTTGGAGGCCAGAGGGAGGCCAGACAGCCGTACTCTCTGGTGGTCTGCTGAGCTCTGAGCCTCAGAACATTTTTAAAACTTCAAAAAAAAAAAAAAATCTGGGGGCTGGGGAAATGGTTCAGTCTGTAAAGTACTTGTCATACAAGCATGAGGATCTGCATTCTGATCTACAGAAGACTCATTAAAAACCTGGGTATGAGCTAGGCATGGTGGTGCACGCCTGTAGTCCCAGCACATGGGAGGCAGAGGCAGGTGGATCTTTGTGAGTTCAAGGCCAGCCTGGTCTTCATAGTGAGTTCCAGGACAGCTGGGGCTGTAGGGAGACCCTGTCTCAAAAAACAAAACTAAACAAAACAAAAAAACGAAAAAAAACACCAAACCAAACCAAAAAAAACCTGGGTATGATGGTACATGCTTGTAATTCCAGCTTTAGTGGGGGAAGGGCAGATAGGAGAAGGATCCTTGGGACTTGCTACTCAGCCATCCTAGCCAAATTGGTGGTTTTCTCATTCAGTAAGAGATTTGATCTCAGAAAATAATGCATAGACTGATGAAGACACCTAACATTGGCTTCTGCCCTTACCGTTTGTGCATACACATATGCATGTGAACATCAGCCGAACATATATATGACCATGTACACACATGCACATTACACATACATTTTGAGTGTATACCTTTTTTCCTCCTTTGCTGCATAATTCCTTTAGTATGTTGTGTATAAACACTGTTTCCCATATTGTTATTCTTTCTACTTTCTTATATAGGACCAAAAGATCTCAGAATGTCCTAACTGAAGGTATATTTGAACTTCCAAATCTCACAATTCAAGCTACAAGAGCACAGACACTTCTGCTGCAAGCAATATATCAAAGTTGGTCTCATATTGGAAATGTCAGCTCTTCAACAGTAAATGAAGCTTTGATGAATGAAGTCTTCCAAACTACAGGTAAGAGTACAGTTTTCCTGATTAGTATATAGAAAATCTACTTTAGATGTGACTAATGTTCAAATCCACATGTCTAGCATACTCAACTTCTGTTATATTTAGGTGAAAGGTATTTTCAAGTAGTGTTTAAAGTCTAGATTATTGCTCAGTGGTTAAGAGTGTTTGCTACTCTCGTAGACAACTTGCTTTTGCTTCTCTGCACCCATTGAGTGGTTCACAACTGTTTGTTACTTCAGATCCAGGGGATCTGATAATCCTTTTTTAGCCTCTGTGCACACATGGCACACATGTGTATGCACAGACATCTCCTACACATAAATCTTCAAAAGTTTCCAGATTATGTGTTAAGCCACCCAGTTTTGTCCTGGGTACAGATTTCTAGGTAGGTTTTGTACTTTCAGGATGTTATTATTATTATTGTTATTATTTTTAGCCAACTGTTTTCATAATTTATCCTTTGGTCCCACATAGATATCATTTCAGTGGTCAGTAAGTGCTTTAAATGATAACCAGGTCACATAGAAGTGTGTTTAATTATACTGATGAATTTGAACGAATTTGTTGTTTGTATCACTTGCTAAACACATTTTTTTTATATAGAAAAACATTAATTTTCTATCTTTCAAACTTTTTTTGAAGCTTGAGGACAATTTTATTAGAGTTTAAAAGAAACGGGCAAGCTGTACATATCAGCAGCTGCCCAGAGGAGGAGGATGGAGGGGAGAAGGAAAAAATGCCATGTCAGTTGAGTTAAGCCACAAGGAGGTTAGCCACATGGTAGCAGGCAGCCACTAGAGGGGAGGGGAGCTTTATAGAAAAAGTGAAGCCTAAAGTGTTAGGGAAAGCATACTGAGAACAGAGATAGAAAGGTAAAAGGTATTCAGAAAAGTGGGCTGGCTTATGAAGGTATATTGCTGTGGCCCTATATGCTACTGTGCTACAGTGGTGTGAGAATTATGGGTAGAAAGAGTAAATGATTTCATTAAAGGTTAATTATTCTGCCTATCTCTTTACCATGACTTAAGGTGAACCCACCTTCCAAGGACTGGTCTTGCCTTCTGGAGGGGCGGTTCCTTAGCCAGGTCTTTGATCCTGCTCTATGGAATGTTGGGGCTTTATCCAGGCTGGAGATTTCATCCTGCTTTCCAGAAGGAATTGGTTTTCCCTTAATGGGCTTGCTGTGTCATTCACCTCTGAAAAGTTAACCGTAAAATCATTTAGGTGATGGGATGTAATTGAGGAATAAATAAAACCCATTTTCACCATGAAAATCTAGAGATCCACTTCCAAAGCTGTTCATCAGAAGAGATAATTATTGTCTGGTTGGAGTTATAGTTCCCACACCCACACAGAGCCTCCAGGCAAGAGTGTTTATTAACTGGGAGATAAGAAACCTGAGCTCTTTTCTGACCTCCCTGTCCAGAGAACCAAGGACATTTCTGGAGTTGCTGCTTTAGGGGTCCCTGCCCTGATCTGCCTGTCTGGTTTCTTTTTCTTCTTTTAATTAAAAAAAAATGTTTATTTATTTTATATGTATGAGTGTATTGCCTGCATGTATGTTAATGCACCCGTGCTGTGCAGTGCCTGTTGAGGACAGAAGAGGGAGTCTGATGCCCTGGAACTGGAGTTATGGACTCGTGTTAGCCACCATGAGGCTACTGGGAAGTGAACCCAGGTCCTCTGTAAGAGCAGCTGGTGTGCTTAACTGCTGAGTCATCTCCCCAGCTCCATCCTGTCCAAGTTTCCATCTACTGTTCCCTAATCTTTCATGTTGAGCCACTACTAACAAACATCTCTCTCTCTTCATCTCAGGTTCATTTTTTTCCCATGTCATTCAGTTTACATATAAGCTAAAATTTGCAAGCTTTCTGTTTCCAGTTCAATATAATCACATTTTGTTGGTAGCACCAAAGTACTTTTAAAAGAATGTTTTTTGTTTCAATTTGTACAAAGTAGTGGGTTTCATTATGACATTTGCATATGTGTATACAAAGTACTTGGATATCTCACAGCACTGTCTCCCTCTCCCACGCCCTATCTACTCCTGCAGATTTGTTTCTTCTCCAAAGAGTCCTTGTTCCAAGTTTATATCTATCTGTTTTTAAAATCTATATTTACATATGAGAGAAAGCCTGATATTTATGTTTCTGACTATGGCTTTTGTCACTTAATATTGTGATCATTAGTTTCACTCATTTTCTTTAAAAAGATGTAATTTCTCCTTTATGGTTGAATCATAGTCCATTAAATATGCGTGTGTGTGTTTGCATATGTATGTGTATCACACACACACACACACACACACACACACACACTCACATTTTCTTGAAGCACCATCATTTCATAGACTCCCAGAGTGATTTTACAGATTTGCTCTTGTGAATAATTTGCAACAGTGGACATGAATGTACAGGTGTCTCCTTACTTTTGGAAGGTCATATGTATCTAGATATTTATGCCTTTCTTTTAGAATTTCCAATTTATTGGAATATAAGTTTTCAAAGTTTGCCCTAATGATCATTTGCATTCCATTTGTATCTGTTGTAATGTACTCCTTTTCATCTCAAGTTTTTTTAATTTGACTCCTGCCTTTCATTTGGTTAGTTTGGCCAAGGGTTTTCCAATCTTACTATCGTTTTAAAGAATCACTTCTTTAGCTATTACTCAGAGGCAGGCAGATCTCTGTGAGTTCCTGGCCATCTGGGGATACCAGGAGATCCTGTCTCAAACAAACAAACAAACAAACAAACAACAAACAAACAGCAGTGTATGACAGTGTCAGTCTTTCTACATCTTTGACACATTGTTATCTATCTAGTTGTTGCCAGCCATCATTATGAATATAAAGTGGTATCTTTGAGGTTTTGTTTTTCTCTTGTTTCCTGGGTAATGCTGTTGAGCATTTTTTATGTATATATTTGCTATTTATATATCTTCATTGAGAAGTATCTAAGTCTTTTGCTTTTTAAAAATTTGGCTTATTTTCATTGTTTTCAACTATGTGAACTCTATATTTTGTTTATAATTTCCTTATCAGATATGACTTGTAAAATTTTTTTGTATTTGTGTAAGTTCTTTTCATTTTTCTGATGATATCCTTTCTTTCTAATTTTTCCTACTATCTCACAGTACATCTTTACAGTATTCTTTTTACTATTTAGAGATTTTTTTATTTTTTATAGTTCATGCTTTTTGATACTCATTAATTTTTTTTTAATTAGAAGAAGCATTTCATTACAACAGCATTAACCTATTCAATAACATTTTTCTGAGCTAGGGTACATCTCTTTCAAAATTGGCTGTACATTTTTAGGTTTACAGATGAATTATTGCGCTTATACAATCTTTTACTCATTATAAACTCTATAAGACATAAAATTAAATGAGGTTCCAACGTTTAAAAAAGATCTCC
>NW_008336888.1:2339960-2353559 GCF_000622305.1 Nannospalax galili
TTGTGGTATGGGTCTGTTTAAGCTGTTAATCTCTTCTTGGTTTTGTTTTGGTTGTTCCCATGCCTTTAGATATGCATCCGGCTGCGCAATAGACTTACCCCAAGAGAGGCCTGATGGCAGGAGAGCAGGCCAGGAGTGATACTCATTAATTTTAACCCTTTATCTTTTCAACCTTTTTTGATATCATAGAAGTATGCTGGTCTTCCTAGTCAGCTTCATTGTCATGCCTATGAATTTAAATTAAGCTAGCCTTCCAGACTCATGTCTTCACTTTCCGTCTTTGTTTGTCTATGCTTTTTCTGTCAGCTCTCCTGCTGGGAAATAAGAAATGAGCATATGTGTCATTTTTACTGTCATCACAATAACACTGTCCTACCTGAACTAAATGGTTACAGAGTTTTGACATTTTTTTGTAAGATTTATTTGCTGCCCAGTTACTGTTTTGTCATTTCATGAACAGTAAGTTGTAACTTGTTAGTAGGTTTTGAAATCAACTTTAATGACTACTGCTAAGTGTTTGAAAAGGATAGAATTAAATAAAGTATGTAACATAATAAGGAAATCGATTAGGTTTGCTATGTTTACACATTAATGAGTCATAAAATCATTGCTCTAATTTTGTTAAGAATGTGAAAAATTCTATACAATTGCTTTTCAGTATTTTAGTTTTAGAAATTGAGAGGCTGTAAATCATGTCTGGATAACAAAGTGGAAAAAAATATAGTATTTTTTCAAGGGAAAGATAACAAAAAGTTTTTGAAAGTAAACAATAGCATATTTTCCAAATTCTATAATTCTTGTGGTAGAAATTACAGTGCTGAATTTTATGCCCTTTTAGAAAATGTGGCAGTAGTCAGAGTCAGTGTTAAGTGACACAAGTGCATATGTAAAATATTCCTATACTTAAGCATTTTTAGCACAAAGGTGCTTAGTTTTGCATCTTGATATCCAAAAGCACTGGATTCTTGATTCTGTGATTATAAAGACTTAACATTAATGAAGAGAGACTAATACTAAGTTATAAGATATTAAAATAATTTTATTGCTCAAAGGAAGTAGTCATTACTTAAGTTTTATATATATTTTGTTTGCATTTTTTTGTATTAGTGATTTTTAAACACAGGAAAATTTTTTATTTTGTTGGTATAGAATTATTTCACCAATTTACCAATTAACTGGTATTTAAAAATATAGCCACTCACTCTGTTTTTCATTTTAATAACTAAAGGAGTTAGGTCTATGTTTATATAAGATAATACTGCATTTTTGCTTTTTATTTGACTTTACGTTTTCATGCTAACTATTGGATTGGTAATGGTACTACAGAATGGCACACCATACTTTATTTCAAACAAAACTTGCAAAATGCTTCTAGGAAAGACTGTATCTTTGATAATGTACATTATAACAATATATCACAGAAGCAAGAAACTGTTTTTGTGTGTTGACCTAGTCATGATTTTCTATTTCTGGATGGGTTTATTAATGAGACCTTTAAGAATATGTTTAAATGTTGAATTATATGTTCTCTGAAGCTGCAATGATGAATCCATGCTGAAACTCTTGAAAACTACAAGTAAAAGTGTATTAATTTCTATACTAATTCTTATTAGTGAATGCCTTGCTTCTGTCAGGTAATATGAGTTTTCTTCACTTTTTAAGTATTGACATTTAGGAGAGATGACTAAATTGGAGCATGATTCTCAATCTTCTAAAAATTCTTCCCCCCTGCCCCCGATTTTTTAGTGTTTTCATGTATTTCACATATCTTTAATTTTTAAATTTTATTTATTTTTATTTTATGTGTATGAGGAATACCCCTTTGCCTGCATGTATTTGAGTGCACCCATGTCGTGAAGTGCCGTGGAGATCAGAAGAGGGCTTCAGATTCCCCTGCAACTGCAGTTAAGGACGGTTTGTAGCTATCATCTGGGTGGTGGGAATTGAATCCGGGTCCTCTACAAGAGTAGTCAGTGCTCTTAACCGCTGAGCATCTCTCCAGCCCTGTATTTCATATATCTTAATCAAATTTAGACTCCTCCCCCATCTCTGCCACCTAAAATCCCGCCCCCTACCAGATTTTAGGTACTCTGTCATATATGTTAAGTCCTATCCAGTCAAGCATTTGTACCCATGTGTTGCTTGGTGCAAGTTCAAACTATCTAAAGTCACTCCCTTAAAGAAGATCTACTGTCTTTCACCCCACAGTAATCATTTGCATAAAGCTCCTTGGCTAGGGTTGGGTCCTGCTGTGTGTTTCCACATTCTGTGCTGGGTTTTTGTCTGACTGAGTTGGCATGGACCTTGTGTATGCTGTCACCATTGTTGCAAGTTCATGAGCAAATTCCCAGAGCCCTGAAAGCCTGTTCCTTATGTTCATGTGCCAACCCTTGCTCTTACCATCTTACTGCCCCCTCTTCCAAAATGGTCCCTGAGCTGTGGCTGGATGAAATTTAATATAGGAGTCCAATCCATGGACATGCACTCTACAGTCTCTTATTCTGTAAAATTTAACCATTTGTGGCCTTCTGTGTGTATCACACTCTGTTGTATGAGGAAGCTTCACTGGTGAGGGTTGAGGGATGTATTAGTATTCTCTCTATCCCCTGTTCCACTATGTTCCGTGAGCCTTAGATATAGAGGTTCCACTGTAGATGTGTTACTTAGGACTGGATATCTCTTCTAAGGTTTAATAGGTGAAGTAGATGCTCTACCACTACCACATCCCCTTAGTGGGTATTGTATGACTAAATGAAGGTCGTTTTGCTTCATTGTGCTGAAGTTAATTTTCTTACCTGTAAAATGCTGATAGTATTTTTACAGGTGCTCATAGAATTCTTGTGATTGCTAACCATAATATTATTTGTGGAGAGGATTTGTTTTTCTAGTCCTAGATATAGAGCTTTTCCAGGAATCATCTATGTGGGGGGATTCCCTTTGGAAGGAGGGGTTCTAGGTTATAAGTACCAAGAGTCTATTTGATCTAGTGTTTTATCTGAGCAGATGATAGGGCAAAGGTAAATTCAAAGAGTAAGGCAAAAAAGTAATTAGGATAAAAGTAGTGATGATGATGAGAGAACAAAATTCAAGATGTTGTTTATATTTTGTTTTTAAACTTAGAGAAAAACGTCTATATTGATGTCTCTTTAATATGCTTGATTAGAAGGTGGTAAACCAGGCTCATATAAACATATGATGAAGCATATATTGTCAGTTCTCCTATAGAGTCCATAGTAGAGTGCATTAGCAAAAGTGTAAATCGATATATCATGTAGTGGGATAATAGAAATATGAAACTCTGTCCCTTCATCTAGTGTTTATAGCTACCTTCCACACACTTTTCTCTTGTGAGCTGCATAATGCATGAGTAGACACTATGAACTTACTTGAATAGCCTGAGTTGGCGTACCTATTTGACGATGAAATTTCACATATATTAATTAAATTGGCTTCTTACTAGTCATATTGTTGGTGGTTTATATATCCTGTTTTATAGATGGGAAAATTTATGCTCAAAATGGTTTGCTGTTTTATTTTCTCCTCTCTCAGATACCGTTTTCCAGCCAGTCACTGACTGGGTCTGCTTTTGAAGTCAGGCCTTTAGACCTTTCTGTTTTATTGTTTTTTATATCAAATACTTTCTTGGTAGATGAGGCTTAAACTAATCTGTAGTAGCTAAAATTTAATACCTTTAGAAATTGATGAAAGTCTACCAGATACTGGAAATTCATTTAAAACAGTAAACTATAAAGAATAAAGCAGAGATTTAAAGTTTGAGTTTTATTTGGCTTTCTAATTGCAATCATTATTTTGTGTATGTTTGTGGTTTGTTTTCTGATAATTACCAAACACAGAACTTCTTTTTTTAAATTTTTATTTATTATTTTTATTTTATGTGTATGCATGCATTGCCTGCATGTAGGTAAGTGCACGCGTGTTGTGCAATGCCTTGCGGTCAGCAGAGGCTGTTGGATCCCCTAGGACTGGAGTTACGGACAGTTGTTAGCTGCCATGTGGGTGCTGGGATTCGTACCTGGGTGTTTTGCAAGTACAACTATTGTTCTTAACCGCTGAGCCATCTCTCCAGCCCCCAAACACAGAACTTCTAACTTATTTTTCCAGAAGATAAAATACAAAATCATATGTGAATTTGGTTTGCTCTGGAAAATAAGAGCTTACAGTTTTTCTGTTTAGATAGTTCAATATTTTCTTGACTTTTTAGTTCCATTGATCTGATATTCACAGATAAATAATTTGTAGATTTAAAAAGCTGTGTAATTATGACCAATTGGACATTCAAATATACTATTTAAGTAATGTCTTAATGTTAAAATAAAAATGTAGTTTCCAGAAAGTAACTGTAAAAGTATTTCATGCAAGATTTCATATGGGATACCATAATGGTTGAATAATAAATTTTACCTCATAAAAATGAAATTCAATAATACAGTAGCTTTCTCAGCTCAGTAGCATCTGGTCTGTTCTCATGAGAGCCAATATTTTCCAACTCATTAGGATCATGTCATTCTGTGTGTCGTCAACATTGACTGAGCCAAGCTACCTTTACTTACATAACCGCCAAAGTATTAAATAGGTCTCTTGTGGAGTGAAGTCAAATATTCCTCTTACTTTACTTCTGTATTAGAAGAGAGGAAGAAAATATACATACTGTAACATTTAAACATCTGGTTTAAAACCACATCAGTATAACTCTGATCACAGTTACAGATTTGGTATTCTTCCCAGGTGTGCATGTAAAAAGGATTTTTGAAGTTACTGAATATTTCTTTAACCACTTAGAAAAAGAGTGAGGGATAGTGGGATTCCCACCCCCCATTCCTCTTTTTCAAACTACTCCCTTTGTATAGAAATCTGAAAACACCTCTAATTTGTTGTAAGATACATTATTTTTGAATTATTTGAAAGTTTCTGAACTGAACCTGAGTCCTTTAGAAGAGTAGTCAGTGCTCTTAACTGCTGAGCCATCTCTTTCTTTGGTCTCCCCAGTTTCTTCTTCTGTCCGTCTTTGCCTTATTGCTTTGTGACAAGGTGTCTCACTAAGCCATAAATGTGATATTTTGGCTAGGCCCACTACCCAGTGTGTTCTTAGAATCTTCCTATCTTCATACCCTAGTTGTGGGATTACAGATTGGAGCAGGAGCAGCCATGCCTGGCTTTTTATGTGGGTACCAGGAATTTAACTCAGGTCCTCATGCTTGCAGTACTCTTACCCACTGAACCATCTCATCTCCCCAGCCCAAGTCTTACAAATTTTAAAGTGTATATATGTATAAAACAGTGTTGAATTTCAAGGTTCTATTTCAGTACAATTCATGTCTGGGCATTGTGTTCATTTATAGAACAACTGATCATCATTACAAAACTATCATTATCAAATGAGTAATGTATATAGGTCCTAAGCACCAATTTTGGATGTTAACTAGATGTGCTTAATTTTGTTCCTGTGTTCTCTTTTAGAGATTTAATAATGCTTACAAAGTGTTTTTTCAGACACTTCTTGGCCCAGGAATGAGCATTTTAGGTTCTTCTTTATAACAGGAATTGAATGAATGATTTAACTAAAAGGAATTTTAGTTAAAAAAAAAATCCTGTATAAAATTTGAGTATGTGATATAGAGTTGAGAAAAAAACACAGATTATGTCCTTAATATGATTTGTTAGTCTTAAAAAATCTTCTATAGATATCATAAAGTATATATTTTAATGAGTTTACATCGGTGATGGTGTGACAGCATGAGTTAAATTTATAAAGCAACCCCCCCTTTTTTTTTGCCATTGATGCTGAAACTCACTTTAATATGTATTTGCTCATTAACTTAAAATGTATTTGCCATTCTGTTCACTTAATGTAGTCTGCAGTATGCTTAGTTCTAGGGACAGATAGTTAACAATAAGTAGACATAGTTGTATCAGATATTTCAAGATAAAGAAAAAAATAAAAATAGACAATAGTTATTTGCAGATAGACTAGAAAGAGACCATACTAATGCTATCAGTAGAGCTGCTGACAGTATCACAGATAGGGTCGTTTAAAATAACAGCAATTTGTCTTCTCAGCATTTTGAAGGTTAAATATGGGATCAAGGTGTTGCTATCCATGTGGAGTTTACTAGCAGAGAATCCTTTCTTGCCTTGTCCATGGGTGGCTATCAGTCTTTGCTTCTCCTTGGCTTGCAGGTTCATCTTTAGCTCCTTCTTGTTATCATGTGGTATTCTCTTTTGTATGTTGATCTCCTTTTCATAAGGACAGGAATCACTCAGTTTAAAAATCTTTCTTTAGTAATGACATACTTGGAGGGGTGGGCACAAAGCATCTTTTCATTTCCCATCAGAAGATGAGATTGGGGGGCTTCTGGCAAATACTCTACTCACATCTGAATGCAATCTTGAAGGTGTTTGCCTTTTGCTTCTTTTAAACTTGTACATACTTCTGACTGGATTCTAGCCAACTGATTACGTTGTCTTGTACTAGTCTTCCACATGGTCAGTGTAGACACACAGCAGATCTGAAAAAGAGACGAGGACTTGATTTGCCATCTTTCCAGAATGGAAATTTCTTTCTATGTTAGTACACTGTAGATTCTTAGTAAGTGTCCTGGTCAAATGGCCTCTCATTTAGTCAAGCAAAATTTATTGTTTTTTCCTTTGTGGCATTATGAATTACTATTATCAATTCGGTCTAACAGATATGTAGATTCTATTAAGTACCAGATTTGGAACCTGTTTTCAAAGATCTTTCAGTCTAGTTGGGAAATATGTAATAATTTGTATTATTTAAAAATTTATATTTATTTATTTTATTATTATTATTATTATTTTTGGTGAGGGAGGAAAGGAGGGAGGGAGGGAGACAGAGAGCACACGAATGAACAAGAATTAGCCATCTGTGTGTGGGTACCTGAGGAGACCAGAAGAATGCATAATATCCACTGGAATTGGAGTTATAGGTGATTGTAAGCCACTTAACTCACATTTAGGGCTTCTAGAAGAGTAGGAAGTATGTTTAGCCACTGAGCCATCTCTCCAGCCCCAGCATGTATTTTTTTGATTAAAACACACCACCCTAGTGTAATAACTTTTTTGTTTTGTTTTGTTTTGAGATAAGATCTCACTACTTAGTTCAGGGTGTCCTATCCTCCTGGATTAAACTCCAAAGTGCTCAAATTATATGTTTCTGCCATTAATGATTTTTTAAATAGAAACTTTGTACTATGATTTTTAAAGAAATAAAGTCTAATATGCTGACTATAATAGATCATAACATTACGTACATCATAGGTATCCCAATCAGCTATTATTACTCGTTTCTAATAATTAGATTTAAGTACTTGTTGAGGATATTCAATTAAAGTAACTTAAATAAATTGTTGATTTAATTATCAATATTTTTGCTCCAGATTTTGAAATAAACACCAAAGAAAATATGATTTGTTAGTAATTAAAATTACCTTTATTACATTTCTATTGACTATTAGAAGAAAACATTTAAATTTCATGTAACATTAGGTTAATATTATATCTAAATTGGAAAACAGTATTTATCAGTAAAATGACCCATAATTGTTTTCCTATCTGACTTAGCCTACCCTTAAGATCTTTTCCCACAAGAAGTAGACACTTCAGTTTTTTAGTAATTCTTCATTTATCCAAGAACCTACTTGGTATTCTGTACTCACCTTACTCTTCTGTACAGTTCCAACTACTTGATCTCTGCTGCTTTTTCCAGCAATGCTTCAGGGTCTTGGATAGTCCTGTGACAAACTTGGGGTTAATTTTAGAATGTCCATTCAATTTCCAGTTGACTTGGGAGCATCTACAGAATTCTACTTTTAATCTTGCTTTGGTTGTATATTTAACTCAGTGGATCATACTTTTGCTTGAGTTGACCACACTTCCATTTTGAGCTGTCATTTCAGTTACTAAATGTGTTTTTTCTTTTGGGCCACGTGCTCTTTCTGCTACCCTAGCTCATCAAAGACTGTATGTTATGGTTTTTTCTATCTGCACTCCCATAGAATCTCGAAGTTTTTTGCTAATTTCAATCCTCCTGAGGTCTTCCCATTATTACTAGAACTATATGAAGGCATTACTTGTACTTTTACTGTTTAAAAAAATTTATTGAGCTTTCGTAATTTCATACAACAGTTTTTAATCAAATTTAGATCCCCCCATCCATGCTCCCCTTCCCCCAACCATATTACGCTATTCATGATAAGTCATATCCAGTTAAGAATTTGTACCCAGATGTCCTTTGGTGTAAATTCGTTCACTGGAGTCTAGTCAGCCCATCTAGAGATCGTATGTAAGATATACTCTCCCTCTTCCAGTAACAGTCAGTCTCCAGTAGTTCTTGGTCTAGAGCCAGCCCACCCCCCTTTTCTCTCCTCCCCTTTGGTCCCTTGTTTAATTAAGTTGGCATGGGTCCTGTGCTCAATGCCACCATTGCCACAAATTTACATGTGCTAGCCTCCAGTGGCCTAAAATCCTCTGCTTCCCTGTTTGTAAACCAGCCCTGGCTCTTACAGCCTTTCTGCCCCATCTTGCACAATGGTCCCTGAACTGTGGGTGGGTGAGGCTCAGTATAGGAGTCCTTTCCAAGGTTAACGCTCTGCAACCTACATAAATAAGGCTCAGAGAGGTCATTATGTGAAGCTGTGAAGGTGAAGCCTGCTTGGCAGTAGAGACCCCAAGAAGTTTGTGGTGCCAGAGCTGTGAGGCATCTGCCAAGAAGACCTGTATAAAGGGAGTGGTACCAACCAAAGTGAGAG
Organism: Nannospalax galili; assembly: GCF_000622305.1. Lineage (NCBI taxonomy): Eukaryota > Metazoa > Chordata > Mammalia > Rodentia > Spalacidae > Nannospalax > Nannospalax galili. The sequence continues at coordinate 2,348,750 of NW_008336888.1, forward strand.
ATGTATGTTGCATGCAGCAAAGTTGGAGAGGCTGAGCCATCCAAGCCCTTTTGAAGCAAAGTCCCAGAAGTCAGACATGGAGCTACTGGATTTGGTGTTTGCCCTGCTGGTTTTTGGTCTTGTTTTGGTCTGGTATTTTCTCACTATGCCTCTATTCCTCCCTTTTGGAATGGGAGTGTGTATTTGGTTCCACTGTATGTTGGGAGTATGTAATTTGTCTTTTGATTTTACAGGGGCTTACAGTTAAGAGATTTCCCTGGGTCTCAGAAGAGACTTTGGACTGTGGACTTTTGAGTAGTAGAGACTGGTAAAGACTATGGGGACTTGTAAGGTTGGACTAAATGCATTTTGAATTTTATATGGTCATGAGCCTATGAGGGCCAGAGGGTGGAATGTAGTGGTTCGAATGAAAATGTCCTCCATAGGCTTCAAGTATTTGGACATTTTCTCCATAGTTGGTGGTGCTGTTTTGGGAGGTCTTAGAAGGTATGGCCATTCTGGAGGCAGCATGTCACTGGGGGCAGATTTAGAGAGATCTTAAGCCTTGCTGGATCTCCAGTCGCTCTCTTGTTTCCTGTGCCTGCTGGAAGATGTAGAGTGTAGCTTCCACTCCTGCTCCAGCCACCTCCAGCCACCATGCCTCCTCCCAAGACGTACTGTAATTCCTTTGGAACTATAAACTCGAATAAATTCTTCCTTATATAAGTTACATTGGGTCAGTATTTCTATCACAGCAACAGAAAAGTAACTAATACACCATTATTATACTTTTCTTTCTTTCTGTAGCCTTTTGGGTGTGCTCATGCCTTTCTTCCATCTTCTGTGTTGCTTTGAGTATTCTCTGTAGGGCTGTTTTGGTGGACATGAATTCTCTCAGCCTATTCATGTCATGAAAAAATTTCCATTCCCCTTTGACCATGATAGATAGTTTTGCAGATAAAGTGTTTGGGCTTGACATCCATGGTCATTTAGAATTGGTAATACTTTGGTCCAGGCTCTTCTGGCTTTCATAGTTTGCATTGAAATGTCAGCTGTAATTCTGGCGGATTTTCCTTTATGTGCACCTTCTTGTTTTTCTCTAGCATCTTTCAGTATCCTCTTTATGTTCTGTATGTTAAATGTTTTTACTATGATATGCTATGGGGAGTTTCTATTCTGGTCATGTCTAATTGGTATTCCATGTGCTTCTTGAATCTCTATAGGTAAGTCTTTAATTTAGGGAAGTTTCTTTTATAATTATGTTGAAGATCTGACCTGAGAGTCTTCTCCTTCCTGTATGTTTATGATTTGGTCTTTTCCTGTTGTTTCCTTTTCTGCATTTCCTGAGTGTTCCATTCCTGTGGGTTTTTTTTTTTTTTAATTTTGCATAGTCTTTGAGTGCTTTTATCTATTGGCTAAATCCCCAGGTCCCCTTTTATATAATTCTTAAAACCATGCTTTTTCACCATATTTGTTTTTTATTGTAGTTGGTGAAGGGTGAGTACTTTTAGCTAGATAACATTTCTATCTTGAACAGAGTTGAATTCTATTAGTTATTAAGAGAGAAGAATGAGTATTAGGTAGACAGCTTCTAATTTTGTTACTTAAAGGTTGTCCAGATCTTGAACTTTATCATCCAGTCTTGATACTCTTTTCCATTTCATTCATTCTACTTCTGAGGGTTTCTTCTTTTGTTTTTTATTGATTTATTGAGTTTTCAATCCCATGTTCATTTTTGTTTGGGTTTTCTTCACTATTTCTATCTGTTTTGTGAATTCATTTTTCAAGTCATGAATTGTTTCTAATATTTCATTAAGCTGCATATGTGTATATTCTTGGGCTTCCATCACAAGTTTATACTTTTCCTCTTTGAGTCTTTTGAGGAGTTGTTTGTGTCTTCTGGAAGTTCTTTGGTCATGTTTATGATCTTTTAAATTCTGCATCTTGGGGTTTCTCAGGGTGGTTCTCATTGTAGTGTGCTTCTGTAGGACTAGTGGCTTTTGTTGAGGACATATTCTCTTGGTTTTTCATATTTATTTGTGTTTTTGCATTGCTGTTTGAGCATATGGATGTTCTTTGTTGGTTATGTGTCCAGTAGGAATTTTTACTCTACTTTTGTTTAATTTTGGTTCTGTTTATATTGTTTATATAGCCTGGTTGCTTTTTGTTAAGGTATGGAAAATAAATTGGTGTGGGTTTCAGGTTCTTGCAGGGTAGTAGACTGGTCTGAGTGGATGGTGGAACAGGGTAATAGGTAGGCTGATCATGTTAATAAGAGGGCTTGTCTGTGTCAGACAGATCAGGAGCTGGTAGAGTCTATGCTAGGGAGTTTAGCTAGTCTGGGTTTGGAAGCTAGTACAGAGATCGGAGGTAGAGAAATTGGAGCCTGCCTAAATCTGAGGCTGGCAGAGGACAGGGTAAGGGTGAGCTAGAGGAATGGAATAAAGATGCAGTGGGCAGGTCCTGGCTGGGCAGCTCATCAGGAGCCAGAGAAGATGACAGTGTGGGGACTACCTGAGTAGGAATTTAGCAGTCTATTTGTAGGGTGTTTCACTAGTCTGGGTTAGGAAGCTAGTTCAGAATTCTGAGGCAGAGGAATTGGAGCCAACCTGGGTCCAAGTCTGGCAGGGGACTGGGTCAGGGTGGGCAAGAGGAATGGAATAGACACAGTGGGCTGGATCTCACCTTTACTGTTTCTTAAAAAGTTTAAAAAAATTTTTTTATTATTTACCTGTTAGGATACCTTCTGTGGTGGTTACCTTTGTGTAGTTATGAAAAAAAATACCTGACAGAAATAAGGGAAGAAAGATGCATTTTGCCCCATGGTTCCAGAGGATTTCAGCCCATCATGGTGAGGAAGGGATAGTGAAGTTCATTAGGACATGTGGTGTAAACTCACCTTGTAGCCCATCAGGAAACAGAGAGTAAGCTAAAACCAAGCTACAAAGGCCTGATGGGTGGTGACATACTTCTGCCAGCCATGTTTAAGATAATGAACCTGCAGAAGACACCTGAGATTGAAACCACAACACCTACTGTAATGTTTTCCTCTTTTTGAAAAATTGGACAGAAATCAGACCTGTTTATGTTATTTTTTGCCTTGTATACAAGATCAGGGTTTGGAAAATCTTGGCTAGTACTTAAAAAATGTTGTATTTATTATTTTTATTTTATATGTGTAGTGTTTTGCCTGCATGTATGTAGGTGTACCATGTTTATACCTGGTGTCTACAGAGACCAGAAGATTGCATTGGATCCCTGGGACTGGAATTAAGGATAGTTTTGGTCACCATGTGGGTTTTGGGAACTGAACTTGGGTCCTTGGTAAGAGCAGCCAGTGCTCTTAATCATTGAGCCATCTCTCCAATCGCTGGACTAGTGCGTGTGCATGCATGTGCATGTGTGTGCGTGCATGTGTGCATGCGTGTGTGTGTGTGTAATGTGTATATATGCACAAGGTCTCATTATGTAGCCCAAGCTGGACTGTATCTTTCAATCTCCTGCCTTGGCTTGCCAAGTCAGGGATTATTGGCGTGCTTCACCACACCCAGTTCTGAATAAAATTTTATTGGAATACAATTGTGCTCATTACTTTAAATATTGTTTGTGGCCTCTTTTGTCCCACAATAGTATGATTGAATAATTGTAACAGATAGTTTAGCCCATAAAAAGAAAACACATATTATATGGCTCTTTACCAGAAAAGTTTTGTTTACTATATATAGTTTATAGCCTTGCTCTTTTATTTGATGCCTATTTAAGACATAGTTTTGTCAAGATTTTTGTGAAAAATTGCTATACTTATTTGTGTGTTTCCATTTAATTTTTAAATTGAATTAATCAAATATTAGGCACAAGAAATCCTGGATTTCAAGTAATTTTCAATGTTAATTTATTTTGATGCTTAAAAAAGATTTAGTTTGCTTTTAATTATGCACAGGCATGTATGTCTGTCTGTGACTGTGTGTCTGTATCTGTGTCTGTGTGTGGATAAGTGCACGTGAGCTTGTGTACTATAGAGGCCAAATCCCTCTAGAGCTGGAGTTGTATGCAATTCTGAACCACCTGATGTGGGCATTAGGAATGAAATTCAGGTCCTTTGCAAGAGCAGTACCTGCTCTTAATTGCTGAGCTATTTCTCCAACCCCAATTTTCATTATTTGAACCACTCTTTTGTTAAAGTATTTTATACAAAATACCTAAGGCTAAATGACTGTGGAAGCTGGCACTTCTTGCCTTTGTTTAACTCATATACCCATGATAAATCAGTCATAAAGTATTGTCACATTCATCTTGTAAATACTTTCATAACACAGTGATTTCTTTCCACCTTTTCTCCCAATCTTTTGTCCCACCATCTTAGAGAAACTTCGTCACTTCTTTTGTTCCACTTTTAGCTTTTTGTCTATCATGTGGCAGAATGTACTTTGCAAATTTCAATGTAATGATACTATTACTCAGTTCCTGTTAGTTGTAGGATAAAAGTTCAATATATATACTCAGGTGCCAAGGATCCGAGTGTAACCGACTATGACTAGTAATAATCAGATACATAGAGATTAAAGACATGTGCAAACATCTAAGCATTAGTAGCATTAAAAATGTAGGAAACAGCATATTTTAAAATGAAATGAAGATCTTCTTTAAAGGATAAAAACTCACTCAATTTTATGTCGTACAGGGTTTATACTGAGTTCAATATTGTATGACTGTATTAATTCAACTGTGAACCTAAAAATTTAAAGCCACCTTTGAAAGAGGTGTATCCTTGCTCTGCAATGTGTTACTGAATATGTTAAAGCTGTAATGAAATGCTCCTTCTAATCATGCG
>NW_008336888.1:2353730-2382276 GCF_000622305.1 Nannospalax galili
CCCCTCCCCTCTCCATTTCATAAGATCTTTAAGTTGAAAATGCAGTCCATGAGTGCTTGTACCCTGTCTCATTTTTCCTCTGCAGCTAGTATTTCTTCCTTAATAACTAGTATTTACTTTGGACAGTATCTAGAGGTGGTATGTTTTTCTGGTTGTTTTTCAGAGAGTAAATAGTTAACATGTTCTACTAATTCTTAAATTTTTTTCATCTGTTATACCATGTGGTATAATGGATAGGAAGAAGAAGATCTATATGATGAAGTTACCACTTACAATTAAAGTATAAGAAATAAATGGTAAGAATACTGAAATTTAAGTTGCATGTGGCACGCTGTCAAAGTAGAATTGCTATATGCATTCTGTGTGTGTGGTCCTTAAGACCATCCCTACTCTTGGACTTTCTTTAGAAGAGTTTGTAGGAGTTAGTAGATAATAGTTCATGTGTAAGGGTTATTACAGCATTATAGTAAGGCTTTATAGATCATGAGGGGAAAAGATACAGACAGACTCTGAAGAAATACACACACATACACACACACACACACGCACACACGCACACACACACTCTCTTATGTTCACTGCTTCCTGTGAGAGGATGTATTTTAGTTTTCCTACTTTTTCCATCAACAAAATACAACGATATGTGCAATGTTTCTTTCTAGGGAAGCTTTTTCAATGCCCAAGGTTTTTATTGGGTGTTGGCCATATAAGGAACCTCTGCTTTGCAAATACCAAAATTCCAGACCCAAAGAAAGAAAGCAGATGTTTAGTCTAAACTATATTTTTATTGGTATAAAATCTAAGCATAATCAGTTAGTCCTATCAGTTAGAGAATGGAGACAAACCAAATTCCCAGATGTTGCCATCTAAGAGACAACTTTCAAGCAAGCATTTTAAAGGATAGCAGTCTTAGAGGTGCTGTAAGTCTTTTGGAAGGGTAGAGTTCTGTGTGTATGTTTGTGTGGTGGTGGGGTATATGTATTTGGATGTACATACTTATGTGTGTACCTGTGGAGGTCTGAGGTTGACATTGGGTGTCTTCCTTTATTGTTCTCTACTTTATTTATTTTTGTGACAGTCTTTCACTTACCTTGAAGCTCACTCATTAGCTAAAATGGTTGGCTAGCAAGTCCTAGGGATCTTTCTGACTTTGCCTTCCAGTGCTGGAATTATAGGCACATGCTGGCAATGCCTGACTTTTTACATGAGTCCTAGGAATCTGAACTCATGTCCTCCTGCTTGCATAGGAAGTACTTTACATATCTCTTCAGTCTCTCATATTGTTTTTTCAAAGTCTCTCTCTCTCTCTCTCTCTCTCTCTCTCTCTCTCTCTCTCTCTCTGTGTGTATGTGCATGTGTGAGTGAGGACATGTGTGCCATAGCACATGTGTAGAGGTCAAAGGACAACCTCAGATATTGGTCCTCACTTACCACCTTGTATGAGATGATCTTGTTTGCTATGCATACCCTAGTCTAGCTGACCCAGGAAGCTTCCTGAAATTTTCCTGTGTCCACCTCTCATCTCACTGTAGTTGTGCTAGGATTACATATGCACACTATCTGTTGTGACTTCAAGTGAGTTCTATGGATCTGATCTCTGGTCCTTATGGTTTGATGGTTAATGCTTTATCTACTAAGCTAAATCCCCAGGTCCCCCCCCCCCTTTTTTTTATACTTCTTAAAACCATGCTTTTTCACAGTATCTGTTTTTTGTTCTAGTTAGTGAGGGGTGAGTACTTTCTACCTTGAACAGAGTTGAATTCTATTAGTTATTAAGAGAGAAGAATGAGTATTAGGCAGACAGTTTCTAATCTTGTTACTTAAAAATCCTCAAATCTTTCTGAGGGAAAATTAGAATACGTGCTGGGAGAAATCACGTGCCACACACGTCTTGTTCATAAAACTGAGCCACAGTGATCTGCTTTTGATAATCAGCTACACCAAGCTTACCTTTGCTTTAGAATTTTATTGTTCTTTTTGCTTGTCTTGTGATAAATACGTTTACATATTTATACTTTTGTTATTCACTGTGTTGGCTGACCTGACCCCAAACTTGCACCTATCTTTCTTCTTCAGCCTTCTGACTAATGGGATTGCAGGCATGCACCACTGTATCTGTTCTTACCTTTTATTTGTCAGTTTATACTTCCTCTCTCCTATATCACTTCTCTCATGTCTCTGAGGTTAACTTCCCCTGAGGTTGCTCTTTAATTGCATTAAGATCATTTACTTGTCTAGTCTTTTCCAGAAGAAACTCCTCTCATACTTGTGCAAAGCAAGAATGAATGGATGAGTTAGTTAAATATTTGAGTAATAGGAAAAGGTACAACTTAAGGAAAAAGGAGAGGATGAAAGATTCAAATTTGTTTGACATTTTGGAGAATTTTGTATTTAATAACTCAGTATTATGTTGTCTAGTATATTAGTCTCTAATCACATGTGGTTTTTGTGTACTTAATATGTGACTAATCTTGAGAAATAAATATAAAATTCCTACTGGGTTTGAACACTTTCTATGGAAAAAAAAGAATGTGGCAATACCTTCACTTTTTAAACATTTAATCATTAAATGATAATATTTCAGATGTATTGGGGATAATAAAATGTTAATAATTTCACCTCTTTTATTATTATTGTGATGTATACCACAAAAATTTAAATTATATATTGACTGCAATATAGTTTTATTACATAACACTTGCTTAGAAAAGTGAGGCTATGGTATTTACCTTATTGTGAAGTTCTGATTTTGCTACCAAGAAAAATGGCTGTGTTAGTTACTTTTTGTCACTCTGACAAAAAATACCTATAGAAATAACTTAAGAGGGAAAGGTTTGCTTTGGCTCATAGTTTCAAAAGACATTTCTGTTCATTGTTGTGGGGAGAACCAGGTGGTAGGAGCCTGTGGTGCTGGGTACATGGGCTGACTACTGTTCAGTTAGTGGCATTCCAAGAAGCAGAGATTCAGACTGGAGCTCAGAGTGGGAATGGCCTTCAGAGGTTTGCTTCTCATTACCTACTACTGCCAGCTACTTCCTACCTTCTAACACAGTGCCCTAAAAGCAACCATCTTTGGAACAAGTGTTTATAACATGAGCCTGTGGGAGACATTGTAGATTCAAACTGTGACACTAGCTGAAAATGATACAGTAGCTTTTCTTTCATATTATCCTATAGCTAACGTTGTAGCAAAATGGACATAAAATGTATCATTGGCTCTTTTATTATTTGAGTAAATGACCAAAACAAGTATAAGGGGTCACTTGGCAGAGTTATTAAAATCTAATAGTTCATGTTTATTACTTCTAATAATATTATAATAATATCATTATTATTCACACATAAGTTATTTCTCTGCGCTGGCACTGTTGTGTTTTATGTACGCTAACCCATCTCATCTTTAGAATACATTGTTGTTACCAGCATTATTCTCTATAAATGAAGAGACTTAGGATAAAGGCATTAAGTAGTAATAGTCAAGTATACAGCTTGTTTGAATATTAATCATCATGTGTGGCAATGATTTTTATCTAAGAAGGTAGCCAGAGGACTGATTAAGATAAAATACTCTCAGATTTCTGCCATATGGTTTATCCTTTATTGTATTGGTTACTTTTCTATTCCTGTGATAAAATACCATGATCACCAAGGCAAATTGTAGAAGGAAGAGTTTATTCGGGTTTACAGTTCGAGAGGAAGAGTCCATATTGGCAGGGAGACATGGCAGTAAGAAGCAACCAGATCAGGAAGCTGAGAGCACACATCATCAAGCACATATAGAAAAGAGAGGGAGGGAACATGACTGGAATTGGGGCAAGGCTCTAAACTCTCAAAGCCCACCACAGCTACAAGCCTCCTTCAGCAACTACTGTACCTCCCAAACATCCCCAAATAGTGCCACCTGCTGGGGCTAAACGAGTGTTCAAATATATGAACTTATGGGGACATTGCTCATTCAAACCACCACATATATTAAGATTCAATAGGAATTTTTGACAAAGCGAACTGAGAATATATAATTTTACTCTATGCTTTTCAGCTTTCTGTATTTTTGTGTCTTATTTTTGTAATTATCATTGAATCTCAGAATATAGAACAATAGAGGTCATGTAGGAAATACATGAATCTTGCTGACAAATCATCATAAAAATGTTCATTCATTGACTTCTGTGCATACCCCTTAGGGATGTTACTGTTATTAAAAGGAAAGAAATGTCTTGTTAGCAGATGTTACGGTCTATTATTACAGCTTATTATGGGCCATTGTTCCTTATATCATTTGTTTACTTATTTCTGTGGCTTTTATACCACAATCATGTAATTGAGTAGTTTTTCTAGAGGTGTAGTACTTCACAGAGTTTAAAACATTTACTGTTTGGTACTTTACCCAATGTAACTATGAACTCCTGACTCATTACTGGATCAATCTAATAACAATCCAGCTGGATGTGGTGATATAGTCCCATAATGCCAGCACTCCAGAGGTTGAAGCAGGGGTATTGTAAGTTGAAGGCTGTGTAGTGAGTTTTAGGCTATTCTAGGCATCATACTTAGACTATGTTTCAAAAACGTAGTAACAACCACAAATCAAAACCAAACCTAACCAAACAAAACAAATAGAAAACCAACAACAGAAACCCAAACAAATGATGAGATAGTTTCAGCACTGAGTCATAATGAAGGTTGAATCTTCAAGATTTCCTTTGACTTTCTACATCTTGGACATTCCATCAATTAAGCTGGCCTGAGATTGTTTTAGGGAACAAAGCATGATGCATCATGCCCAAGAATGGTCAGGGTAGAACCTTGAAGTTTCAAAATATGCATATATCAGAGTCAAGCAGACTATAGTTTGTAGGCCCCATCTGCCCTCTTGTACAGCTCACAAGCTAGCAGTGTCTCTTGGCATTTTTAATAGTTTAAAACAAAAGAAAGCCACAAAAGTATGTGACAGAGAGCAAATGTCATCTATGAAGCCTATAATATTTACTCTCTGTCTCTTTGCAGAAAAGGTTTGCTCACTCGTTTATCTCCACTGCTTTCTCTCTAATAATCACCATGGAAATGACTAATAGGAGATTAACATTTTGTAATGAAAGCTTTATTTAGCAGTCATCTACCTTATTATTGAATGGTGTGGGCCAAGAGAAGTAGAGAAAGAAATCTCTCTGAGATAAAGTATCCAGAGACTGTTACAGTGGCTGACAATGTTAGATGCCTTCTGATTAGATAAGGAATGTAGTACCCTTTGAATATTGCAATTGAGCTATCATGTGTTCTTTATGATAAAAGGGGTACCACTGGCATCTGGGAAGTGGCTTCAGAAGCTAAAAAATAATCTCAGCATGGAAGAAGCCAGAGCGGTCTCTGTCCCAATTCCCCATCGGCAATTTGGGTAACCTATTCAGAGGATGGTGTGATAAGAATGGGAGGTAGGAATTGGCTAGTCAGTTAGGGTAAAAAGACCCCAAAGAAAAGTAGCCAGTTTCTTGCTTAAAAGTCAAAATATCCTTGGGTCTCTTAGCAATATACTCTGTTCCAAAAGCTAAAAATGTCAAAAGTATTTGGGAGCTCTTATCTAATCCCTAAAAAATTTTAGGGTTACCTCTTCAGAGGGGGGAATGTTAAAGTAGCAAAAGCCCCAAAAAAGAAAGAAAGAAAGAGAAAGAAAAAGAAAGAGTACGTGAAGTTGTCAGGAAAAAGTGATGGGGAGATATGGGAGGAGTTGGAGGGGAAGGGAGTGGGTGTGGATTTGAACAAAACACCTTATATGCATGTATGAAATTCTCAATAATTAAAAAAAAACTCATAGCCTTATTTTGATGGCTACAATCATGTGACCACACTGAGCTGATGATGAATAGAGGGTGAGCAGGGTGCAACAGCCAAAGGTTTGCTGTCAGTCTCCTGAGTAGCTTGATAGGATGGTTGACATGACTCCATACAGGTGTGGGTTTCACCACAGTATACATTTGTTTACCTTCAGTAGTCTTAAGTATACCAAAAGTGGCAATCTTTGCATCAGAAACAGTTCTTTACTCTTTGCCCTGTCTATGCTGATGTGTTGCCATGTTTGTTACAGGGGTGGCTCTGGATGGCAGTGCTGTCAGTCTGATCTGCAGCTTGATTCTTACTGGTGCCATTCTCCTTCCTCCTGTGCCATCACCAGGAGTAATATGAATGGCTGGTCAGCTGTGTATTATTATTATTATTTTTTGCCTCTAATTTTTAGTTTTCAAGTCTGCTGCTTTCTAGTATTCCAAGTATCAGAAGATACAGCTAGGTTATTGGCAACAGCTTAAAGGCTGACATCATGACAAAATTAATCAAGATCAGTATCAGCCAGATTGAGAATGACCTTGAATTCTACACACTGCATTATGATATCTAATAACTATGATGGGCACCATTAGGTTTCAGTGTTCTGCCACCATCATTGAATCAGACTCTGGCATTTTTGGAAACCTCCATACACCTCAGGTTCCATGAAGCCCACTGTTTTATTTCAAGTGTAGGTAAGGCTTAAACTTTCTCCTCAAGGGGTGTAGCTGAGTGTGTTTAGTGTTACTAAAGCAGAATAGCATAGACTGGGCAAGTTATATAATGAATATTTACTGGCTCACATTTTTGGAGGTGAACATTTTGTGAGAATATGAAGATTTGTTGAGGTCCATTGTCCAGTTACCTACTTATTTTCACTTTTGAGTGATATTCATGTCCTTTACATTCAGATTCTTCAAATCAAGATTTGAGATCTTATTGGGAAATGTACAAAATTATTTATAGATCACAAATGTAATTGAAAAAGACATAACAAAATATTAATGAAGCATTGTTAAACGTTTGGCTTATAGGGTACTTTCCTATTTTCATATAATATAGTCAAGTCCTCAAGATTTAAATTCTGGCCCTCTGTACCCTCCCCACCCATGCTCTGATTGCATTTTACCGCTTATGATGTCTTACGCACGTTGCTTAAATACTCAACATTCATGGTTTCTTTAGTGGAAGATATGGGTAGAATAAAATTTTATGATTTGATTGTGATAAATTATACTCAGCAGTACTTGGCTTGGTAATTTGTTACTATGGTGATTAATTATATTCATAGCAATAATATAATTTTATTGGATTGTTTTATAATTTTGTGAAAGGCAAAAGAGGTTTTAAATATTGTATTATTTTTATTTTATGTGTATGAGTATATTGCCCTCATGTATATAAGTGCACCTATGCCATGCAATGCCTGCAGAGGCCAAAAGAGTGTGTCAAAGTCCCCTGGAACTGAAGTTACAGATGGTTGTTAGCTGTCATGTGGTGCTGGGACTCAAACATGGGTCTTCTGCAAGTGCAATCAGTGCTCTCAACCTCTGAGCTATCTCTCCAGCCTCGCAAAAGATTTTAAAAAAATTCTAGAAAGGAAAACTAGTTAAAACTAGAAGGAAGGGACTGGAGAGATGGCTCAAGAGCATCCTTTTGGCACAGATGCATTGTACATTTTTCTTGAAATGCCTACCAACATATTTATCTTAGCTTTTCATCTAGTTATTTAAATGTTTTCAGTTTCCTTTGAATAGGCTGTGTGGGCATTTTGTTTCCACATATCCTTACTCTGTTTTAGTCAAATAGGTTTTAATGTCTACTGCAAACAGTGTCCTTAATACAGTTATTAAGTTCCTTATTAATGTGTAACTTATTAATTTCTAGATACTTTTCATTAGTATAAGGGAAACCTTTAATTTAGAAAGTATTTTAGTGTGTAATAGGAAAAAGTATTCTATATGATTTTAAATCATGTTTTAAAATATTATTGCTTAAGGTAATAGCTGAATAAATATGTGATCATACAGTATTGTTTTATAATATTAACTGCTTACTCTGTGCCACACTCTCATTTAACTGCTTCATATCTCTGTTGATTCATTTTGTCCTCATCGCTTAAGAGGGGAAGGTACTGCTTTTCCTGTGTACAGATGAGACACTGGATTGCAGTATTGCTTTGGTTCTGGATTCATCTTGTTAGTATTGAAGCTAGAACATGAGAGCATATATTCTACCATGCCTCCCTCTTAGCACCATGCACTACTGCTGCTTCACTTCACTAAGTAAAGAATAGTACAAATACTACATGGATAGAAGAGTCATAGTAGGCTGGGTGTAGTGGTGCATACCTTTGATCCCAGCTCTTGGGAGGCAGGGGCAGGCAGATCTCTGTGAGTTCAAGGCCAGCCTGGTCTACAATAGTGAGTTCCAGGGCAGCTGGGACTACAGGGAGATCCTGTCTCAGAAAGATCAAAATAAGAAGAGTCCTAATAAAATTGCTGCAGAGATAAGTGAAGTTCATGGACTCTAGATATAAAGTCGTTCTAATTTATAATGAGTATATTTCCATGTACACGTGGAGTTGAATAGAGATGCTTTGAGGAAACCTAACCAAGATTAAGTTTTAAGTGATGAAATGTTATCATTTTATCATATTTTAAGTATAATGAAAGAATGCTTTGTTTTTAAAAAAGAAGTTACAACATAGTGAGGTATAGGACCATTTTGTACCATGTCTGCACCTGCTTCTGTTAAAAGGAAGTAGTCATAGTTTATAACTAGTGAAACTTAATTTTTTTAGCGCATTCACAGCGGTGTTAGAAACTATTTGATATTTTAGTCTTAGGATTTAACTTCCTAACAAAAGTCACATGACATTAACAGTGAGGTGCAATGAGAGCTCTCTTAGGAGTACTTGTAATAGAAAGGAAGACTTTGGACCTGTGAGGTTGTGTGGCCTTGAATGTGATTTTTGTTTGACATATGAGCTGTGACATAACTGTTGCATGACTGAGATGTGCTTGTAAGTGCTATACTATGCAGATGGGTTTTTTTTTTTTCTGAAACAAAGCCAAAAACAAAATCTTGAATGTGTTCATTTACTGGGAAAAGAATACTTCACAGAAACATATGGAAACATTTTTAAGTTTTTTTTATTAAATGAGCCTTTTACTTTCTAAGTATTTTATGATTGTTGAAGTTAATATGTCATTTACCTCATATTTTCCAAGTTTAGTGAGACATGAGAAGTCTTACGGTACTGAGATGTTTGGAAACAACCTGATCACTTTTAGGAATGCACATTTTAGAATTAAGTGGCTATTAAAAATTAGGATTGAAACACTTATATTTTTATTGTTTTTAATCATAAGGGTAGCCACAGTTAACTCTTATTTATATAGTGGAATTGATGAAACTGTACAGTGTTTCTTTTTTTACTCACTTTTAAAGTATAAAACCATAGGACAGCTATAAATGAAGTCATGAAAGGAAACATAAGTACACTACAACTGGTTTTAATTTTTCTTATTCCCTTCAATCTCATGCCTTTATATATAAATTTTACATGGCTTTTATCTATTTTGCATATACCAAATTATGTTATGCTTTTCATAATATTATGTTTTAAAACTTCTCTTCTTTGGTGGTCGCATAGCACTCCCATTGTCTTTCTATTGTTGACAAGTATAAGAAGATATTTTTCTCAAATTCTTTGCATCTTTTCCCTGCCCTCCTCTTATATCATCCTCTTCTACCATGGAGAAATCATCTAGGATGATAAACATATTGCCATTTTACTTAGTTCTAATATTTTATAGTTCTAGCCTCCTTTGATTTCATATGTAACACATGTAGAACTTTCTACTCGATTTGTGACTTTCTATCCTTTGTCTTTTATCCTTGAAATTGAGTGCTTTGAACAATCTTCTATATGATCATCAATATTGACAACTGTTTTATTTAATTGTGGAACCCAGAACTTTTTCTGGAAACTGGTAAAATTCATTTGATAGGACAAGGTATCTAAAACTCACTATGTTAAAAATGAGATAACTTACCCTCTTTTCATAATCACATTATTCACTCATTTTTCTTATGCAAAATAGCAGAGGATTATCTTTAACTCACCCTTTGCTCAGCTACAACTTGTAGAGTCTAGAATATTTTCTTCCTAAATCTTCCTGGCTCTGGACATGTCCTTTGTGTTACCCACCATACTTTTCTTTTTATTTGGGACTATTGTGATATCTTCCCAGGTAGACTTCCAGTCTTTTGTTCTTTACTGGTTAGTTCCCTCTCCTGCAGCCTCAGTAATGTGTCTGTAAAGGAATTCTGATTCTGCCTCTCAGTAGGTTCCCCTTTGTCTTCAAGATGAAATTGGAACTTCTTTCCATGTCCTTACATTGTCATTTCACAATCTTCTCTCAGACTCATGCTGAAAACTTTCTTTCTCAACCTCCTTTGTTTAGATGATTTGAACAACTGCATTCCTAATAATGTCTCAGACACACACTCTGTAATATGTCCTTGTTATTGTAGTGTGGTTGGATCTGTCTAGAATACATTTGCTACCCTTATAACCATTTCTTCTTATCCTTTTAGTTTCTTTTCCTTCAAGATACAGATGAAGTCTGATTTGGTCTCCTTTTATGCTCCCAAACTATATATTACTATCTAACATGATATTCCAAGTTTAATAGTATATAAACTGAAATATTTAAAATGCAATTATGTAATATTTCACTGTTATATAAAGCATTTTGAATCTTCATGCATGTCAATCTCTTAAAAATATATTTTCTTGCAAAACTAAAAAGTAGAAATATTGAGTCAATGACAGTTTTTAAGACCTGTAGGTATTTTTGTTTGTTTTTTAATTTTTTTGGTTTTTTTTTTTCCCGGGTAATACTTGTTAATATCAGTCTTGCTCAAAGTATGACTGTAGTGGTTTCACACACCAAGATAGGTGGTGCTAGTAACATTTTCTATTTAATGAATTTTTGATCCTTAAAAAGATCATTTTTGGGGCCTAATATTCACTATTATTTTTTTTATAATTAGTCAATATATAGAGAGAATGTTGTTCCTTGTCTCTCCATAAGTCACTAGTAAGACGGTAGCACAACTGTTCCCCTTTATGGTTGTCTTCTTGGTTAATTTCAAAAAAGGTTTCCTAAGAACTTTGAGTAATGCTGTCCACAATTATAATGTACTCACATTTGTTACTAATTAGAACTGGTTTTTATAGATAACGACAAAGTAGTAGTATCTTTAACTTGTGCCATACGTTTAACGATTTTATTTATATTTGGGAGTGGGTTTGTTTACTTTAACAATTGTCCATTTTTGTATTAATTTTGTATTTTAACTTTACTGAGAATAGATGAAAGGAATAGTTTTTCTTTTCTTTCTTTTTTCTTTTTTGGTCTTTTTGAGACATGGTCTCCCTGTAGCCCCAGCTGGCTTGGAACTTACTATGTAGACCAGGCTGGCCTTGAACTCACAGAGATCTGCCTGCCTCTGCCTCCCAATTGCTGGGACTAAAGGAATGTGGCACCACACCCGGCCTAAGGAATAGTCTTTCAATTCAGATCAAATTGAAGTATTAGTATTTATAATAGTGTTTATATTTATTGTTTAAATAAATTCTTGTTCTGATATGTTTCATATTTTAATTCTAAAATACAGCTGGATGAGTATAGTGTTTCTTTGTACATAAGGTCTACATAAGAACCCTTTGTACTGTGGGTGATACTCTTACATGGTTCCTTACTACAGTAAGTAAATACATTACCTCAACCCTTAACCAGCCTTCCATTGCCACTGATGACCCAATTCTTAAGTTGTAACATGACACTGCTGACATAGACTCAGGGGGCTTATTTTACTTTATTTTTTGATGCCTTGCTGTAGGCAAATTTAAGGTTGTGGAACTAAACTATTTTCTCCCTTGGACTCATTTCCACTTTTATTTCCTATGGGACACCTAAGCATCCTTTAAAATAGTTGGATTTTAAAATTGTTCACCTAGTCTGTGATTACTGTGTGAAGTAGTAATGCTACTGACTCTGTTTTAGCTCACTGAATTAAAATTAAATAGTGTGTGGCCTAACTATTGGTGTTAAACAATTGTCAGAATTGAAATTTTATCATTTATAAATGCTTTTCTGGTACATACTTTAGTTTTTTTATGTGTATGAGTTTCGCAGATTAGTTTTATTTTATGCCTATAGACTAAGAATGCTTGCTCTGATTTTTGTCCCAGGACGGTGTAATTGAGATCTGACAGGTTATATGAAGTTGAAAAGAAATTTAATGAGTTGTAAAAACCAGCGCTTCATTTTTCCTTGGTAACTAGTTTGTTATTTGTGAGGAAGTGTCCTAAAAGTTCCAAATGAATAAACCTCCAAATTGCATAGTAGCTTTCAGTTTTAACACTAATATCTGCCTCTTTTTGAACAAATTTTATTTTATTCTCTCAAGAAGAATAAAGTTACTTTTACAGCATGTGGATGTTTAGGGAATTAAATATGCTAGGCACAGATACTGAGCCATAAAGATAAAATATATTCAAGTAAAAATCATGTTTTAAAAATCCCTCATAGTTTATTTATCCCTTTTTCCTCTTTATTTTTCAAAGATAGGAGCTCATAGTTTAGCCCATGCTGGCCTCTAGATTATAGATGATACTCTTGATTCAGTTTCTTAAGTGCTGGGATTACAAATATAAGACATCATACCCAGCAGAATATTTTATTTTGATGTGCTGTATTGTTAAGGCATGGTGGCTATTAATATGAAGAAGACATAGGTTGTCTCAGCTGCATCTTTTCTAGGGTAACTGGCACAATAGGCCCTCGAATAATGTTTTAAATCCTGCTAAATGTTCAAATGGAAGTCATAGAAAGGAGCAGAAGATTATATTTGAAGGCTTCATAGAAGAGTTGACATTTGGTAGTGCTCTCTCTCTCTCTCTCTCTCTCTCTCTCTCTCTCTCTCTGTAAGAGAGACAGACACAAAAGATGCAGTAGGATATGAATGAGGTGGTAGCTCTTTCATCAGATGCTTGATATAAATAAGCTATATGCTTTGTTAAGAGTGATCTTTTTATTATTTTTTGTAAGATAAGATCTCTTTTTCTTAAAATGAAAACTATATTGTCTGGATTCTTCAGAAAACAGACATTGAGATATAATTATAAGAAAACTAGCTGGAGAATAATACCTCTGAGAATAAAAGGGTAGGAACAGTTTTAGAAGAGAGTGGTCATGATTTGAAACTGATTTGACAAAGTCTCTGCCAGCACAGTAGGAACTCTGGAGCAGAAGCTGTGCTGGGACCTGCATTGGTGGAAATAGCTAGTCCCTTCTGGCATCATCACCCAGAGATTGACCATGAGCTTCTCCAAAGGGAGCATGCTTCTGTCCAGAAAGAGACAAACTATAGAATTAGACTGCATAGAGCTAGAGGCTGTTGGGTAGTCGAATTCTTAAAAGTCCATAGTATGTTCTCCTTGAAGGGCTATCTAAGGATCACATTTATATGTCTGCCACAGAAATGAGGGTATGGGTAGAACTTAGGCTAAAACTAATCATTTATTCATTTATTAAGTTGGTAAATCCTGTTTGATATTCACTATGTTCTAACAATAGCACTGGACATAGGAGATGTAAAAAAAAAAGCAGATATCTTCCTCTTTTCCTATGGAAGAAGAATGCTGCAAGCTAAAGAGAAATGGGTTATAAAGGACCTTTTATGATCAAGACTTGACAGAAAAGAAGCCACTTTGCCTGGAGCATTCTGAGAGAAAACGATGTGTGTGTGTGCATGTGTAGTGGAATGAGGCCAGAGATCTTGACAGGACCTATTTTCTAGAGTCTGAAAATACAGTAAGAACTCTGGAATTTATTTTAATTACAGTGGGAGTCACTGGAGAACTTTTATCACAGGGTTGATGCAATTTTACTTATGAGGTAGAAAGTGTACTGTTGCTTACTAGTTTTCTGTTTTTAACAGAGATAATGCAAATATTCTTCGTTTCTGGCTTATCGTAGTTTTTAGTTACTTGAAGAATTCTTTTATGTCCAGAGTCTTCCTAGATTGGTCTCCACTTATTCATTGAGGCAGGGTCTCTGAATTGAACTCAGAACTCACAGATATGGGTACTCTGATAGGCCAGCTTGCTCTGCGATTCCCTCTGTCTTTACCTTCCAAGTGCTGGGTTTATAGGCAGGCTGCAGCACCTTTCCAGCATTTATGTGGGTGCTAGGCACCTGAACGCTATTCTCATGCTTACATGGCAGACACTTTAATATCTTAGCCATCTTGCCATCCCCAGGTGACTATATTTTTGTAAGGAATGGCCAACCTCCTTAAAAATGTCTTCATGGCTATTTTCCCAGCTCTTACCATTTTAGTCCCTTCTCCCATAGTCAGCTGTTGCTGCTGAGTTTCTGTATTAGCACTGTAGATATTCCTAGCTCTTTCCTCAGGTTGGTGGGTCCTGCTTTTCTATTGCCTGGAGCATTTCATGTTAGTCTATCTTCATCCTTTTTTTTGTATGTTTTTTAATCTTTTCACATTAGTTCTTTGGATGAGCTATAGTGCCCCTTTATCATTTCAAACACCCTGCACTTTACCCCTATTATAGTGTTTATTGTATTTCATTGTAATGTTTTATTTAATTATAAATCTCATATCATGTAAGACAGTTATGATAAAATAATAGTGTCTAATGGTTGGTAAGCACAAAATAAATTATGTTTTGAAAGAATAGATTCAATTTCTAATATTTAACTAGTTTTTAAATTTAGGAAATATTATACTAAGTGCTTATATATTACTTCTTTGTCCATCTTGGTGGGGATGGGAGAGAAAAAATGATGCTGAGGCTCAGTTTTGAACAATGAGTTAATCTGGACTCAGTGACTGGTGAAATACTTTTGGCAGTAAGGTTTTGTCCTAAATATTTTGTCACTGTTTTGGTAAAATAAAAAAGGTTCCAGGATGCTATACTATAATAAAATCCACATTAGAAAAATAAAAATTTATTATGACATTAATTTCATCTAATATGGTCAGAGACTTCATTTTAATACTGACAATTATTGGCCATTTTATCTTAGATCATAGGAAAAAGGTATGACAATTATTCCTAATCACTAAGAGATTGGTGTTGAAAATAAATAGCACTGTGTACAAAACAACATATGGTGACATTTTGCTGCTATAATGACTAATATAGTAGATGAAAATAAGTGTTGTGATATATATTTTTTTTTTCTAGGATATAACCTGTATTTGTGATTGTTGAATATATCTTTCTCCCATCCATCTATCAATCTATCTTCTATCATCTGTCTATCCGTCATCTATCTATCTATCTATCTATCTATCTATCTATCTATCTATATATCTATCTATCTAATCAATCATCTATCTATCTGCTTTTTTTTTGAGACAGGGTTTCCCTGTAGCCCCAGCTGGCCTGGAACTTGCTATGTAGACCAGGCTGGCCTGGAACTCAACAGAGCTGCCTGCCTCTGCCCCCAAGTTCTGAAACTAAAGGTGTGTACCACTACGCCTGGCACAATATATTTTTAAACTGAATTTTTGTGTAGTTCATACAGTACATCTTAATCATATTTAGATCCCCTCCCCTGTCTGCATAGTGCCCCCCCAACCTGATTTCATGCATTCTGTCATATATGTTAAGATCTATTGAGTCAAGTTCGTATTCCCAGATGTGCCTCGTTGTGAGTTCATCCACTGGAGCCTGGTCATTCTGTCTAGCATCACTCACTTAAAGACCAACTCCCCTTCACCCAGCAGTGATTACAGAGTTCCACAACTGGTACAAAAAGAGAATAAATAAGAGTCTGTGAGTTACCCAGCCCCAAGTGACACATGTACAATAGAACCTCTACAGCTAAGACTCATGGAACATAGAGAAACAGAGTGTAGAGAGAATATTAATACAGGTCTCAGCTTTTACCAATGAACCTTCCTCATGGAACAGATGATTAACACAGAAGGCCACAGCTGATTAAAATGTAGAGAATAAGGGACTGCATAGTGTGTGCCCCTGGATAGGACTCCTATATCAAACCTGTGCCAGCCAGGGCTCAGCCACCATTGCAAAAGAGAGAGTAGAAAGTCTCTAAGAGTCAGAGGTGATGGATGACCACAGGGAAATAGAGATTTCCAAGTGACTGGGAACTTGCTCATAGCAATGGTGACAAGCATGCATAAGACCTATCCAAACTCAAACCAGAAAAAACCCAGCATAGAAGTGGAGAAATGAGTAAGAAGCCCCAACCTTAGCTGAGACAGTATCTTAAACTTTCATCTGTATAAGAATTCTTGTGACACGTACTGAGATAGATGCAAGTTCTCAGGCCTTTGTTCTTTGGCGATTTCTTACATTATGTAATGCATTGTTATTACTTCCCCCCACCTGCCCTTTCTTAGCTTCTTCCTAACCATGCCAGCCTTGCTTCCTCTTACAGATCCTTTTCCCCCAAGTACATGTCTTTTTGTTTTGATTTGTGACCCATTGAATTTAACGTGTGTGACCATGGGTTTTGAACTATGCAGTGGAGATTGGTGGGCTCACCAGTGGGTATAATGACCCCTTCCCCACAAATCCTTAAGTAATTAGTAGTCCAGCAGGAAGCAGGAGGGCCACAAGCCCCTCCTTCATCTATGACTGACTGTTGACCAGGCCATTCTTGTATAGTCCCTGTATAGGAAATGGAAACTACTATGAGTTCATGATTGCAATGTCATTTCACTGCCATTTTTCCTATCTTTTGGCTTACATTCTTTCTACTCCTTCTAGAATATTCTTTAAGCCTTGGAAGGGGTGGTATAAATGTCCTGCTTAGGACTGAATACTCAGTTGTGCCTTTTTTTAGCACCTTGAGCAGCCATGGGTCTCTGCATTCACCATCATTTATTGCAAAGAAAAACTTCTCTGATTAAGGCTGAGGACAGTTTGTGTCTTGTGGATAGAAGCTTAGAGGTTTAAAAGGCACAGTGGGCCATAACAGGGATGACAGTGAATATGGGCTCCATTGTGTATGTGGGCCTATGGGAAGGTGCTGGTGGGGATGGGGGTATAAAGATGATTAAGATTGTTTGAGATGTTCTGTATGAAATACACAAAAATTGAATAAAAACAACGAAAAAAAGGGAGTTTGACAGCATTGCATATGACTTTAAATGAACATTCTACAAGCTTTTGATCCTTATTATTTTGACTATTCAGTGGTAGGGCTATATTAATCTGAAGTTTTTTTTAAAAATATTATTTTTATTTTATGTATATGAGTGTATTGCCTACATGTAGGTGAGTGCACCTGTATCGTGCACTGCCCATGGAGGACAGAAGAGGCTGTCGGATCTCCTGTGGAGTTACAGACAGTTGTTAGCTGCCACGTGGGTGCTGGGATTCGAACTTGGGTCTTCTGCAAGAAAAACTAGTGTCCTTAACTACTGAGCCATCTCTCCAGCCCCTAATCTGAAGTTCTTTTGAACAGTTACATACATTCTGTCTTGAATTTTGAGATTCAGATACATTGGATGGTTTGTTACATATTTGAGTGCACAAAGCTTTAGGTATGAATTGGTAAAAATCAGTCACATTATCTTTATCTCCTCTGTTACCTACTTTTCTATAGTAAACTATACCTTTAATACTTGTGTTTATTATAGTCTGCCGAGTAAATATTAACAGTAGCAATATAAATACCTAAATTCTCAATTGCCCAAGTTGCTATTATTGAGAATGTTTTTATGTAGTTGTTTTCATATTTTTGGTATTCTACCATTGCTTACAATTTGAATATCTTAATCTCTATAGTTAATTGCCTATTTGTTTTTTTAAAAATATTTTATTTTTAATTTTGTGTGTGCGTGCATGTGTGCATGCGTGTGTGTGTGTGTGTGTGTGTGTGTGTGTGTGTGTGTTGCGATGCCCGTACCATGGTGCACATGGATAGGTCAGAGGACAACTCTTGGATCTAGGAATCAAACTAAGGTAGTCAGGCATGGTGGTAGGCACCTTTATCAGTGGAGACATCTCAGTGGTTTTTTAAAATGAAAAATTACATCATTTATATATTTGTGTGCATTTGTTTTTTAAAGGATGATGAATTCAAAGAATTTTGTGTTAGATGCTAGATTTCCCTAACTGAATTTTCTAAGAAAATGACCTTTTAAATTTTCGTTATTCTTTGATTATATGTTGCTTATGAAACATACAAAATGTGTGTATTTACTTTTCTTCTTTATGTTTAAAATATTTAAGTTAAATAAATTAATATGTATTTAATGAGTGAAACAGTATGTAGATATGCAAAGTTTTTTTTAAAGTTAATTTTGTTTTCACCTGTCCCCCTATCTTTCTTTGTCCAGATACAAATATAAACACACATAGGTTTGCATTAAGTACCTATTTAAATGTGTATATTCTAGAACTTAATATTTTTTAAACTTAAAACTATTTTATGGTTATCATTCCAAAAATAGAACTTATTCTTAAAAGCGTCATGCTATTCCATGATATAGGAATGCTATTATTTATTTAATTCTTCTATTGATGTAATGAGTGTGTTTCTCTTTTTGTCATTATTCCTATTTCTTTTATAAAAATTTACTTTCTATTACAAAAACAGTTTAAAGATTCTGGGAATCACTCAAAAAATACATAGAATGTAATAAAAAGTTCTCTTTATATTAGCCACCATTATATTATTGTTTACTTTTCTAATTATTTTTTCTTTTCTCTGCTTCTTTGCAATTCATTTCAGCAATGTATTGTAACCAGTTACAGCTTTAGGACAAAGATTCTTAGAGTATTTTTTCTTTTGAGTTCTTAAAACTTCAAGTATAGATTTATCTTTTCTATTTCTGTTGCTCAGAGAGAACAGCTGAAAATGGCAGACAAAATTTGCTATACCATCTATGAAGTACAGTATTGAAAGTAGAAAGGAAGAGTAGATTGGAAGTAGGATTGAAAGTTTGAGTTGACATGCCCTCTACCTGATTAGTTGTGTGACTTCTGTTAAGATCCTTGACCTCTCAGAACCTCAGTTTTGTTTAGTATTTCCAATGTGGATGAAATAACAGCACTGTTTTGAGAGTTGGTAGGAAGGGATACCTGGTTTTATTCTGTCGTTAGAATTAGAAATAATTTCAAAGTTTTCAATTCTCAATTTCAGAAAGGTTATTTGTATCTTTTTTTGCAGTTACCCCTGATCACCATCCTGATAGGCAGTTCTTATTCTGAGTCTATCCTGGGCTAGTTTTCCCTGTTCTTGATCTTCAGATGGCTTGAGCTCTTCAAATTTTTTTTTATATCTGTTTTCTTTCACCAGAATGTTTGGGTGATTTGTCAGTATTAAATGAATATAGATAGCATTGTTGGACGGTTTCATGCTATTTAATATTAGCCAGCTATGAAAATATGTAGGACAGATTTATAGGGTATAAGTAAAATTTGCACACCAAGACAGCAGCATTCCACTTTTCAAGAGCAGTGTATGTGCATTTGTGTGTACATACATGCATGTTTTTGATAGATGGCTATATAAATAGGCTGATAAGTAGTTACATAGTTTTCTTTATAAAGACTGAGAAGAAAGAATGTCACTGCTAATAATCATTACTTTTTTGGAAAACAGAGCATGGGTGATATGGAGAATGGAATCTGTAAGGAAAGCATTCCTTCATCATTTTAGGAAAGCATTTTAGGGTTGGAGACTTTTGTATACTGTGCTTTGCAGTTTCAAGTAAGAGTCTCTCTTCACCATCCATAAGCAAGATTATTTTATCTATTGTGGCTTTTCTTCTCTCTGTGTGTGTGTACGTGTGTATATATGACTGTAGTAGCTGCTTTTGTTATAGCTAGTTCTATCTTCCCCTTCCTGCCCCACTTCACAACTCATTGTTTTAAAGAAATCATTTGAGACAAAATTGCTGTTAAAGAGAGGTTCTAGAATGAAGAATCCATCTAGATTCATCCTGAAGCATTTAAAGCCAGTAGGAAGCTTTATAGAGTCAAGACTCACATCTTAGGGACTCATCAGTAATCTAGGAATCCAAATTAGATTCAAATATTTCCTGTTTACATCTGGACAAAAAACAAAACAAGATCTGAGATAATTTGCTTTAAAGGGATTTAAATAATCATAAACAAGTGATTCCTTCCTCCCCATTTACTTAATCTTTTCCTATTTTAGTAGTAGTTTGATAGACCACTTAATGTAAGGTAAGACTGAATAGGCTAAGTGAGGTGGAGATTTGCATCAGATTAATGTATTCCTTAAGTACCTTTGTACCTTCTAAATACAAGAAAGCACAGATTTCCTTATGTCAGAGACTGCTGTTTTTTGATTACTAACTCTTTGACCTCAAGTTCACTGGAGATTAGTTTATTAGGCATAATGCATTCAAGCTCATTTGTAAGTTATCTTTCATGTTTTGTCAACTGCCAGGTGGACTTTGAGCATTTGGGGGGAAATGTAGTTACTCATAATTATCAATTGCCGGAAGTGTTTACCAGATATTTTAAAGAATGTTAATAAGGTCACATTTAATTTGGTTGTGGGCTTTCACATGATTGTGAAGTGTCCATGCTTATATTTTCATATATTTACTTACCTAGCTATTTTGGGGCTAATATACTTCTATATAACATTTGAGAATTGAATATTTTAATAGTATTTACAGTTTAATAAAGCACAAAGCTGAAAATAATTAAATGTTGTGTAATAAATAATTTTAGTCTCAATTAGCTTATATTAAGACATTCTTAAATATATATAAAAGAACAGTAGAATGATAAATATTGTACAATGTAATATATAACCTTTCAATGTTTTAAGATAAAATGATTATAATTTTAAACACCATAGTAATGGGATGCAGTTACACACCTTTTAATAGCTAAAATATATGTTATATTATTATTTAAAACTAAATCCAAATTTAACTTTTTTAGCCATTCTAATTATAACTTAATAAGCATATATTACTTTAAAAATGATACAGTTCTCCAGTCATTTGGTAAAGCTAGCATAATCATAAATTTCCTATCCATGCTTTTTCCAAAAATATTAACTCATATTGTTCTCCCTGGACCTGCTCTAAGGATGACTAATCCAACTGCTGAGATCTCTCTTTATGTGTTTGATGGAACACTTGGCTTGCTGGACTACAGCTGTGTGTTTATGTGCAGTGCACACCTGCAGGGGCCTGACAAATAGCTGTAGTATACAGAGGATACAAAATTACCCTGGCAGTGCTGCAAATAAGGAAGTTTCTGTTTTGAAGTCCATATGTGTGTGTGCTTGTGATGCCAGCTGGTGTATTTATGTTGCATGCACAGATGTAAAATTGCCAACTGATTTTATACCAAGTAAAGTCTAATCTGCTTATATGTACTTTGTGTCAAAGTTATGAAGTGGTATGTATGTTCTCACGACTTAGGTCTTTTAAAATAAAAGCTGCTTTTAAAAATATGAGCCCAGGACATGCTTAGAATAGAGGATAGTTACATAGATGATATTTCTTGACTGTTTTCCTTCTGGGTAAGAATGTTATTGCTTTATCATTAGGTAAATAAATAAGTTTTGATTTATTACAATTATTAACTGATGTGTATCCTCTGTTGTGGCTAGCACCAGTTGGCTCTACGTTGAATCTAATTTATGCAGACTGAAATGTGAAGAAAAAAAATTATATGGCTAGTCTTTGGCTTTGCTATACTTAATTTTTGTATTCTTAATTTAAAAGTTGAACTAATAGTAAGTTATGGGCACTTTTACCAATGTATTTAAATTCATTCTAGAAGAGGTTTCAGTATTTATAAAAATACCAGGAATAGTACTTTCTAAGTTTATGGAAAATGTATAACCAATGTAAAATAACAGGAAATCTAAGTAATTAAAAGAACCTTTGAAAGCAGCATCTCAAAAAATTTCTTTTAACATGTCCTCTTTAACTAAAAGAAGAAGAATGTTTTATTTTGTGTGTCTGCCCTTAACAAGAAACTGTTTCTAGGAAATGGATCCTCAAATTAATATTTGAAAATTAGATTGTTTGTATCTGTTTTGAAAAATTAGATGTGGGTTTGAAACTTTAAAGTTTATACTTGTTGCAGTCTTATTTCCTAAAATCTACAATAGCTTACAGTTACAATAGCTAATTCAGTTTTTTAGCATATAATTGTCTTTTAATATTAATTAGGTATGTTTCAATTGAACCATTTCTGAAGTATTAACTTTACCGCATTTGGAATATGTACAAATTAAGAACTTTTAGGCATTTGCAAGTAGAGGCAAAGAATTACAGAACTTATCCAAAATCATATTAATTTCTCTATTAGAAAAATTTAATGATAATATAAAATATGTTAACTTATAATCTTAGATCTTATTTTGAATTTGAAAGACTTGGGATTCAACACCCAGCTCTGTCTATATGAATTGACTCTTCTGCTATTGATACATTTTTTTCTCTGAAGTTATATTTATACATCTCTTATAACTCCTCATTTATGTTTAATATTTTTTGGTCTTTGTAATTGTTGCTTATATTGACAAAGTCAAACTTTTAATTATTTGAATAGCATTTTAGTAATATTTCTTTTTCATCTACTAGTTATGGTATGTTCTTTCAATAAAACATATATATATTTGATTTTATTTTAGTCATAATTTTACATGCAACATTACTTTGAGTGAATTTCAGCAAATGTGTAAAGAACTTGCAGTTTTAGTGTGTACGTGAGCCTTAAAATTGTTCTTTTTCCTGCTGGGCGTGTTGGTGCACACCTTTAATCCCAGCACTGGGGAGGCAGAGGCAGGCAGATCTCTGTGAGTTCAAGGCCAACCTGGTCTGCATAGTGAGTTCCAGGACAGCTGGGGCTACAGGGAGACTCTGTCTCAAAAAGATCCCCCCCCCAAAAGTATACTTTTGACTTAGTCAGGTTTCTCAATTAATGTTGACAGTTTGACGTGAACTAAGTTTATGTAATGAGATAGAAAGATGGAATAGAAACCACGTCTCCTTATGTCTGACCTGAGGGAAAGGATGTTTCTGACAATGCATATAATTTATCACATAACTAAAGTACACCAAGAAACAAGAGCATTCCAACAAGGAGTAGAAAGGTAATATGGTATATCTCTATGAACTATGACATTAAACTAGTTTCTTAGAACTTTAATTTGGTTCAGTTTTTCCACCAGTGAAGTGGAACAATAATTCCAGCTTAATATTGCTGTAAATATTTAAATAATGGACAAAAACCTCTTTAAGGACATTGTATGAAGAATGTAGGACATGGTCAGTGAATGTTGATATTTCTTTTACGGCTTCAGTAGTAACAATTTGAAATAGTTCATTACATAGACAATAAGAGATGCATTGTAATGCTAATGAAGATAGAAACATGAAATTCTAATTATTGCCATACATTATTTTCCAAGGAATATTTTCAAGAAAGGATCAGACCTCAAACTTTTACAGTTAAAAAACAGAAGCTTTTACTACTCATTTGAGAGATTATATTCCATATATTGTATGGTTATTTAGTACCAGGGCCAACTGCCTTTCGTAGGGTATCACTTCAAACACTGTTGCCGCCACTGCAGGTTGCAAGCACATGATTGAAGGCTTCTCGTTCTCAGCTCATGCCCAGATGTCTTTCAATAACTATAGCCAGTAATTTCTTCAAATTGCTCACTTTATCAGCAGCACATGTCATCAATCCTGAAGTGGTTGCTCAAGTCAGACTGCAGAATCTTTAGCTTATAGACACAGCTGCAAACAGGTGAACAGGCAGAAAGTAATTTGTGCAGCTTGGTGGCTGTCAGACGAAAGACAGACAATCTGTGTTTAAAACAGATTGCAGGCCCTATATGGGCCAGACAAAAGGGATTTCTCCAACTGCAAATAATTCCAAGGTTAACATATTTTCCTTTCTGCCATTAGGTGATTTGTTAAAATTGGAAACAATGAACATTATAAATCTACACAGAAACTGGAGACAAGATGAAAGAGAAAATCAGATCGCTAAATAGATTTATATTTGTCTTTCCAAAGAAGTACAACTGGCATTCATATAAGCTATTTTCTCACAAACCAAGTCAGGTTATGAAATAATTCTTTGATACTTTTAGATTATAAATCTTTCATTCGCATTAAGAATTACTGATGTGAAAAAGCAATAAAACCTGAACAAGGCATTTTTATGAAAAATATTTTAGTTTTAAGATTGTTATTTTGCAGATGTTGAAATTTGCTTTTGTCAAACAGTGTTTAGTGTTTCTTTTGCATCTTTACTAATGTAGCTTTAAAAAAGTAGTGTATGCTAGATATGTCATGCTTACCAGTATGTCAGAATATACAACATGTATGAAACAAAAGGTTTTATAAAGAAAAATTTCAGAATATATGCCTTTTAAAAACTGATTTATTTTCATGGAGTTACTAGAACATGATGTAGATACTTGACTTTTGTATGAAATAGTCACACTTTAGAAGACTCTTCCACAGAAATATTGAGAATATTTTTTCATTTTGTCTGTAAACCTCAGTATTGATAGATTATGCCAAGAGACCCCATGTTAGCTAAGTATCATTCATCAGTATTAGGCCATGTA
The DNA here is from genome assembly GCF_000622305.1 of Nannospalax galili. Taxonomy (NCBI): domain Eukaryota; kingdom Metazoa; phylum Chordata; class Mammalia; order Rodentia; family Spalacidae; genus Nannospalax; species Nannospalax galili. The sequence continues at coordinate 2,378,225 of NW_008336888.1, forward strand.
TATGTATACTTGCTAAATAAAATGAGGTGAAGGAATTTGTTTCATTACCTTTATGAGTATCTCATAATTGAAAACTGGTGAACAATACATATATACATATAGGTATGTGTATATATATATATATCCATACATACATATGTTTTTAGGTGTTTAAAATATACATGCCTAGGCCCATGATATGCACATGGAGGTCAGTGTGGCATATAGGAAGTGAAACAGCATTCCTGTTATTGTCTCCCAGAACTCTTGTGTAGCATAGAATTGATTCACAATTATAAGTGAATGTGGACTGCTTTGTCCTCTCTTGTTTGCTTTCTCTTTTATTTCATAATCAATTTAGTGTTATAGTTAGTTTTTATACATAATACCTTTTGTGACATACTTAAAAGCCCAGTCCTACATGAAATACCATTCAGGTTTCATTCAGCGATATTATATGACTTTGGACAACTTGCTATACCTCTCCCTAGATTTTTAATGATGATAGTGCTATTTATCTAAGTCATTGTTCTTGTCGTACTTAAAAAAATTATATGAAATATTTTACCTGCTGTCTTGCAAGGGCTTATAAAATGTATTGATTGGCAAGCTCTACACATTGGTGCTTATTTTGGAATCTCTGAGCGTATGGCCTGGATACTGTTCTCTCTGTGTCTCTGTCTCTGTCTCTGTCTCTCTCTCTCTTTCTGTCTCTCTCTCTCTCTCTCTCTCTTCTCTCTGACTCTCCGTGCGCCTGTGTGTGCGCATGTTTTTTTAGGTTGGCTCTCTCTCTCTCTCTCTCTCTCTCTCTCTCTCTCGTCTCTCTGCCTGTACATGTGCCTGTGTGTGTGCTTGTTTGTTTAGACAGGGTCTCTCAGTGAACCTCAAATTTGCCATTTTTGCTAGACTGATTGGAGAGTTCATGGTATCTTCCTGTGTCTGCCCCCCATTCAGGGGTTACAGACAAAGAAGACATTTACATGGGTGTTGGGGATTCAAACTCTGGTTCTCATGCTTGCTAAGCAACCATTCTATTGATCCATCTCCCCAGGCCTCTAAAAACCGATCTCTTAAAAAAAAAAAAAAATCTCTTTGTAGCAATCTAATGTGGACTCAGGATTGAGAACAACCTCTTTAGGACAGAGCTTGGCAAAGTATGGCACATAAGTATAATATAACCTATTACCTTCTTTGGATTGGAGCAAAAATGATCACTATTATCTGGTTATTAATTTAATTATGTTCTGTGATTCTACTGTGCTAAAATGACGGAGCTGAATAACTATAACAAATTTTATGCATTGCAAATCCTAAAACATTTCTTTTTAGCCCTTTAGAAAAAGTGTTTTCTGGCCTCCATTTTAGAGAATAAGGCCTGTTTATCAAAGCTTTACATATCCTAGATTTATAATTTTTAGTTCTTGATATAGTATATTTGTAAACTTGCTAGATTTGCTTATCTTTTCTACTGCCTTAGGTTATTTTATGAGGGCTGCAGCATGGGGCAGTGTGGAGCTTTTGCCTTACTCACTTAATGTTTTTTTTCCTTATTAAATTCCTCTCTAATATTAAAATAGATATTATAGAATCTTATATTTTTTATCATTATGGTAAAACATCTGTTCTCTATTTCTGTAATTTCCTTCAATCTTTTAGACCTTTTTCAACATAATTTATTATTTTTTTCATGTATATTAGTGGTTTTCCTGCATGTATGTAAGTGTACCATGCATATGCAATGCCTTTGGAGGTGGAAGGGGGAGTTGGAACTGGAGTTATGGATGGTTGTTAGCTATCATGTAGATGCTGGGAACCAAACTGGAGTCCTCTGAAAGAACAGCCAATATTCTTACTGCTGAGCCATCTCTCCAGCCCCTAGAACTTCTTTTTATTTTTTAAAATCAGTGCACTCAAATTTTAGGTCTTCCTGAGCTATAAAATAGCATACCACATTTTCACTATAGTTACACTTAAACAAAAATAGCCTTCATTCCTTAATTTTTGATAGTTTTGGCAATGACTGAGAAATTTGTGTCTTGGAACTGTCTTGGAACTGGTAGGTATAAGATTGCTCCTCTGAGCTGCATTAATGTTTGTGCTCAGAAATCACCATAATCATGAAAATAATATACTGATATTAAATCTCTATCATACTACCTAAGTGGAACCTGCAATAATCTTGATAAAGAAAAAAGAAATTCCTACTATAGGAGGAAAAAAAAAAGGAGAAAAAAACTGAAAATGGAAAAAAACAAAAACAAAAACAAAAAAAACACCCACGTATCTTATCACTACCTGTAGAAAGAAATCTTGCTTTGAGAGTACTCGTAATGTGGTTTTGTTGTGTTTGTTGCTGCTTATTTCACTAAGAAGAAAAATCAACAACTGAGACTGACTAGGTCGCTGGTCTTGTGCGTGTTTATTGTGCTTCTAACCCTAGTAGAATAGAACTGAATTGTACTGAATGTATTGTTAACTGTGTCTTGAATTCTCTGTTTATGCAATGTGCTCAAAAGGAAAAAAAAACATTAAAATATATCTATAATAATAACTTGGTCATTTGTCTTTATGTCCAGCTATGAATGTAGATTTTGTGTCCCAATAACCCGGTTCCTGGTCCAAGTACTTTGTATTGTATACGTGAGTCATAATAATAAAAAAAAAGGTGAAAATAAAGATTGCTCCAGTTTTAATGACAGCTTCCCCTGTGTTCCATTTCCTGTATACATCGATATTAGCTTAGCTCTTGTTGCAGTTTGATCGCAGTGCATTTTAAGTTTAGGGTAGTTGAAGAGACACAAAGTGTCTCATATTCTCACATAGACTTCTGTTTTATTCTGCTGGAATGATATTTATAGTCACTTTTTAAGCAGAACTGCACAAAGTTTGATTAAATGTTGTATTTCAGCATTGTATTGTATATCAAATGGACTTACCACACGTACTTTTGTATTTATTAAAAGTGTAAGATAAACATAATATAAAAGATTTTTTTTTCATTTACTTAATAAATTGAACATGCTATTTAGGGCAGGGGGAGAAAAGTACTTGGGAAGTCTAAATGGCTGGTCAGAGTCCTTATCTGCATTGTGCAATATAAGCTGAAATATATTCCATGAGTGAGGAAAATGGAATAGGTTACATACCCTGTTCCTAAGTGCAAAGGATATAAATCTCCATTACTCACTTTAGGCAGGTGCTTTTTATATGAGACTTTAAAGAAATGTAAAACTGCTGGTGAAATGATTGGTTGGTACAGATACCATTTAGGTTCCAGTTGTTTGACCAGATAAAAAAGCTGCAAGTATTCTTGCAATAATTTCATTAATGTTTAATGGGGTTGTGATTAATACTTGCTTGCTGTTGTAATAACTAACCATAACATTGCAGAGTATGTGGAATTTGTGACTTGTTTATCAAACATTCTCAGGGTTACAGGACATTTTTGATGTTTTTCATTGTTGATGGTAACAAAACAATTCTTCCTAAAATTTCATGTCAAGATACATATAAGTATTTGAAAAAAATTTTTTAATTGTTTATTTAATAACCACATACTTAGAAGAAGCATTTCATTACAACAGCATTGACATATTCAATAACAATTTCCAGAGCTAACATGCATTTCTTTCAAAATTGGCTGTAAATTTTTAGGTTTACAGTTGAATTATTATAGATATTCAATATTGTACTCAATATAACCCTATAAGACATTATATGAGGTTTTAACCTTTAAAAAAGATCTCCATTTCATTATTAAAATACACAGTTTCATACAGAAAAACTCATTTTTAATGCAGTTGACAGTAAGATGTTTGCACATGCGTTTCTAATTTCTATATATCTGATTATTATTAGTCACAGTTGATTAATTTCTAAGTTCCTTGGCATCTGAGAATGGATATAAAGTCATTAGGTAGATTTCAATGGTAATGTTTATCACCTCTACTATTTAACATGAAGTACATTTTTATGCTTCCTCCTCAATTATGTCTTTTTTTAATTTGTTGATTTTTTTGTGTGTATATCATACAGAACATCCCACACAATCTTATTCATCTATATACCCACTT
>NW_008336888.1:2382572-2395891 GCF_000622305.1 Nannospalax galili
AAAAAAGCAGGCATAGCAATTCTAATATCTGACAAAATAGACTTTAAAGCTAATCAGAAGAGACAAAGAGGTCCACTTCATTCTGTTCAAAGGAACAATCAATCAAGAAGATATTACAATCATGAACATATATTCACCAAACTCTGGTGCACCCAACTTCATAAAAACAGTACTAAAGGACTTTAAGACCCAGATTAATCCCAACTCATTAATAGCAGAGGACTTCAATACCCCACTGTTTCTATTAGATAGGTCAACAGGGCAACGAGTTAACTGAGAGACATTTGAATTCATCAATACCATATATTAAATGGACTTAACAGACATCTACCGAGTATTCCATGCAAGCACCAAAGGACATACTTTCTACTCAGCACCCCATGGAAGCTTCTCTGAAATCGACCATATACTGGGGCACAAAACAAACCTCAACAAATAGCTCAGCAAATACAAAAAGATTGAAATAATTCCATGTGTTCTATCAGACCACAATGCAATAAAGCTTACAATCAACACCCGAAGAAGCCAAAATCACCACATGAACACATGGAGATTAAACACACTCCTGAAAGATGAATGGTTCAAAAGAGAAATTAAGAAAGAAATAAAAGTATTCCTGGAATTAAATGAAAAGGACAATACAACACGACATAACCTCTGGGACACCCTGAAAGTGGTCTTTAGAGGGACGTTTATAGCACTAATTGCCTACGTCAAAAAATTGGAAAGAACACAAATAAATGACTGAACATTGCAACTCAACACACTTGAAAAGCAGCAGCAAACAAAACCCAAACCCAGCAGACAAGAAGAAATAACAAAAATCAGAGCATAAATCAATGAAATTGAAACAAAGAAAACAATACAAAGAGTCAACAATTCCAAGAGCTGGTTCTTTGAAAAGAAAAACAGGATTGACAGACCCCTAGCCTAGTTAACTGAAATCAAGAAAGAAAGAAAGAAAGAAAGAAAGAAAGAAAGAAAGAAAGAAAGAAAGAAAGAAAGAAAGAAAGAAAGAAAGAAAGAAAGAAAGAAAGAAAGAAAGAAAGAAAGAAAGAAAGAAAGAAAGAAAGAAAGAAGGAAGGAAGGAAGGAAGGAAGGAAGGGAAAGAAAGAAAAGAAAGAAAGGAAAGAAAGGAAAGAAAGAAAGGAGAAAGAAGGAAAGAAAGAGAACCTCCAAATCAACAAATTTAGAGATGAAAAGGGAAACATCACAACAGACACCAGAAAGATACAGAACATTATAAGAGAATACTTTAAAAACCTATATGCTACTGAAATTGAAAACCTCAAAGAAATGGATGGATATATAAAGGAATGGGAACCTCCCAAACTAAAGCAAGAGGAGATTAACAGCTTAAATGGACGCTAACACAAAATGAAAGTGAAACAATAATACAAAACCTCCTGAATAAAAAAAAGCCCAGGACCAATTGGATTTACAGCAGAATTCTGTCAGACATTTAAAGAAGATCTGCATCCAATACTACTTAATTTATTCAAAACAATAGAAATGGAGGGAGAACTTCCAAATTCCTTCTATGAAGCCAGCATCACTCTAATACCAAAGCCAGGTAAAGATACAACCAAAAAAGAAAACTATAGAACCATATCCTTAATGAACATCGATGCAAAATTCTCAACAAGATCCACTTATAACTGTTTCTCTCACTTGGTATCCTCTAATCTACTTTTTGTCTCTGTGGATTTCTTTTCTAAACAGGTGATATGAATAGAATCATAATATGTGGTTTCTTTCTCTCAATATAAATCTCTGGAGCAAGTGATTAAAAAAAAAAGAATATGATGTTGATGAACATTCTTGTGCAATCTTTTCTGTAGGCATAAATTTACATTTCTCTTCGGTATAACTTTGCCATAGTATATGTTTTAGTTTTTGATCAACTGCCAAATTGTTTTTTTTTTATGCCAATCATACCTGTTTTCATTTCCAGTCCCAATGCATAAGGGTTCCAAATCGCCCACATCCTCACCAAGAGTTACTGTTTCTTTTTCTGTTTTTTAGATTATAGCCACCCTTAGTGTGATGTGGTATACCACTATATTCTTCATTAATAGTTTTTTTCCTTTTACTTTCTTTCATCTCACTTTGAAATAAGGTTTTTGTAGACTTGCTTATAATAGAGTCATGGTTTTTGATCCAGTCTGCAGTCTTGCCTTCTAATTGAATATTTGTATCACTTGTAGTTGATGGTCTTAAGTTTGCTTTTTTTTCATGTCTGAACTCTTTGCATGTATACTCAGAATTAAAATTGTTAGGTCCTATGGTGGTTCCATTTTAATATTTTTAGGAACTACACCACTGTTTTCTTTGGAGAACTAGTTTACATTTCTAGCATTAATTCAAAGGGTTCCAGTTATGCCACATCCTTGACAATCCCTCCCCCCGTCCCCCATTTCTTAACATGTTACGGGTTATCCTGTGCTCAGTAGGCATTTGCATATTCTCTTTGTAGAAGTATTTATTGAAGTCCTGCCCCAGCCCCCATTTTTTATTCAGATAGGGTCTTGGTGTATATCCCTAGCTAGCCTGGAACTTACATGGTGACCAGGCTGACCATGAAGTTTAGACAGTTCTCTTGTCTCTGCCTTTGGAGTGCTGGGATTATAGATTTGAACCACCATGCCAGGACCTTTTTTATGTTTGAATCAGGTTGGTTGTTCTTGAGTTTTAGTAGTTCTCTATACATTTTACAATGTTTGTCATTTAACAGATATAAATATCTTCTCTGATTCTTTCCATCCATTTTCACTGCATCTTTAACTTGTGTTTTTTACATTCTTCTTAACTAAGTATGTATACTTTTGTATAATTATTGCTTTTTGCGATTTTTTTAAAAAAATGATGTGTATGTGTGCATGCAACGCATATGTGTTCAATGTCACTTGGAGACTAGGTAAGGACATTGGATCTCTTGCAGCTGGAGTTACAGGAGGATCTGAGCTGCCTGGCAAGGGTCCTGGGACCAAATTCATTTTCTGGTAGAGTAGCAAGTGCTCTTAACTGCTGACCATCTCTCTAGCCCCATAATTATTGTTGTAATGACTGCTTATTTCACAAAATTTTTGACTTTTAAGAGAGAAATTCCAAAATTCTTCCATTACTCCTATATCTCCAGGCCTAGATTGGCATACAGTGTTTCATGATAAATATTTACTGAATGTCTGAGTGAGTGAGTGAATGATTGAATGGATGATGTGTGAGTAAAAGTCAGTACTGTTCATGAATGGCCATCAGCAGGTGATCATGTTTAGGTGCAGAGAGAAACATTCTTTGAAAAATATTTAATTTTATTCTTTGAGAATTTCATACATGTATGCCTTGTTTTCATCATACTCCTTCCCCTTATTCCTCCCAGATCTACTCCCCAATCTCCACTCCCCCAACTTTGTGTCCTTCTTTTTTATAAAAATAACTCATGGAGTCTAATTTGTGTTGCTCATATACTCAGAGATGTGAGGCCATCAAATGGAGCATGTGCCAACCTACCAGGAGACACACCCTTAAAAATATTGGCTTTCCCTCCTGCAGAAGCCTTCAGTTTCTCATAGCTCTTCAGCTAGGCTTAGGGGTTTGTGTGCTCCTATTTCTTCCATGCTGGAATGTTCACTGGGTTGGTTTTGTGCATCACTGTTGCTTTGAGTTCAGTACAATCTCTACTCCTCCCCATCCTCTGGTTCTTAGAATCTTTCTACCTCCTGTTCAGTGGTGGTCCCTCAAATTTGGGTGTAGGATATGATACAGATGTTCCATTTGTGGCTGAGCACTCACAGGCACTTAGTCTTTACACTTTGAGCAGTTGTTAGTTTCTGCATCAACCACCATGTGCTGCACAAAGAAACTTACCTAATGAGGTCTAAGAACTATATTAATCTATTGATAAGATATGAATTTAGAGCACGGAAAAGCTTACATTTTAAAAAAAGTGTTTATTTTTATTTTATTGTATGAGTGTATTGCCTGCCTGTGTTTAAGTATACCCATGTAGTGCAATGCCCCTGGAGTACAGAAGAGGTTGTTGAATCCCTTGGAACTAGAGTTACAGATGGTTCTTAGCTTACAAGTGGGTACTGGGATACGAACCCGGGTCTTCTGCAAGAACAACCAGTGCTCTTAACTGCTGAGCCATCTCTCAGCCCCAAAACTTACATTCTTAAGCGATAGTTTAAAAAAAAAAAATCTTAGTGCTCATGTGGTGATGCACACCATTAATCCCAGCACTCAGGAGGCAGAGACAAGCAGATCTCTGTGTGATCAAGACCAACTTAGTCTGTGTAGCTAATTCCAGGGTAGCTGGGGCTACAGGGAACCCTGTCTCAAAAACAAACAAAAAAAAAAAACACATAACACAACACAACACACAAAACAAAACAAAACAAAACAGTCATAAACTAGTTGGCAGGATGTATGGTATCTGATCTAGGTACATCTTTTCATACTCTGCTACAATGATCCTGAATTTTGTCAAATGCCTGCCAGTGTTGCTGTTAGAAGATGTTAATCAGAGATAGTGATTTGTAGAATGATGTGGGTCAGTAAGTCATTGTAACAGTGAACAGACTGTAAATGCAAGTGAGCATGGAACAATGAAGACTGAATTTAGAAGACTGTTTTCTTTCTCATTCATATTTAAATTCACTTGCTTCATCTACTTACCATTGAGTTGCATTTTGGGAATCACTTTTTATTTAATGCTATTGGCCATAGTTAAATGGTTACAATTTGTATTTTGCTGAAAATGTTAAGTGAATTTTATCCACATTTTCACTTAGCCCTAAAATGTTACTATGTCTGCTTTTTGTCAATGTATATTTTTATTGAATTTTTGTGCATTTCATACAGTGTATCTTAATCATATTTAGACCCCCTCCCCTATCTGCACCCCCCCCCCCAAGCTCCCTCACTGGATATCATGGATTCTGTCATATCTTTTAAGGCCAGTTGGGTCAAGTTTGGTTTCCCAGATGTCCCTTGTTGTATGTTCATCCACGGAGCTTGGTCAGCCTATCTAGTGTCACTCCCTTATATATGCTTTTTGATTTTTAAAACAAAGTCACTGTCAACAACAAGAACAGAAAGCAACTTCTGCTTTTTTAAAATGTACTTTTTTGTCGTAAAACAAGGAGCTGGTTGCAGGCTTCATCACCCGCGGACAAGTAGAACGTGCTGGCATTCTTGATTGCATCTATTTTAATTGTTCTCACCTCATCAGCCTTCTTATTTGGGTTCTTCATCCTTATGTAATAAATCTTCCACTCATTTCACTTTCTCCTTTTGTTGCTTCCCCTCCCCCCACTTGAGACTGATGTGCTACCTACTGTGCTAACTAGGCACCTAAAGGTAATTATTTGAAAGCTCTTTGCTATTGTTAGAGTGATGTTCTTCAGTAACTCCCTAAAGTTCATATTCCTTCAGAGTATACTTTAGAATAATTTCCCTCTTTTGTCCTTCACAAATCTTTATTATAGGTATTCTCTTCCATGATTTTACTTTTTTTTGGGGGGTGGGGATCTATTTAGCATGAGTTCTGGATGCTTGAGTGTCCTGGATAACTTTTTGTTTTGTTTATATTATAATTTTGCATGTCTTATAATGAAAAGGGCAGTTTTCTTGGGCCTCTGTCTACTGCTTTTTAGAGGCAATTAGTTTTTCAGCTGATTCATAAGATATTTGCTGAAAATTCCTAAATAATATGATACTTTGCAGTTTTTTAACTGTGTTTAGTTATATACAAATCATTTCAGATTAAAATCAGGTGTCAGTAGGGCTACTTTTTGGAGTCTGCTTTTTCCAGCATTTAGAAGCTTTGGTTGATGGTCCCCTTCCCCATCTTCAAAGGCATCAATATAGACTTCTCTTATTATTTTTTTTTAACTTATGTCTCTTTCTTTGAATCTTCTTTTCTTCTTTCTTTGTCTTTAAGGATTTTTCACGTTACATTAGGTCTACCTGAATAATTTAAGATCGTCTCTCCACTGCAAAATCATTTAGGATCTTTAATTGTTCTTTCCTTTTTGTTTTAATAAAGATGATATTATTCTGCCTACTGCCAGGAATTTAGGTTTTGTGTCAATATCCACTGTCCTTTTTTCTCTTAAATCTATAGATATATTGTATCATAGTTTTTACTTAAATCTGTATTCAGTATGAACATATTAAAACTATATACGTATGTGTTACATGCATGCCACCATTGCATTTTTCCTTTTTAAAACAGAATTTGTTTGGCTAGTTTTGTTGTTGCTTCATTCGTGTTTTGTATGCTTATTTTTAATCAATTCCCTAAAATGAACAGAAATTTAAAGTGCATGCTTTAATTTTTGAGCCATTCTTTTAGTGTATTTTCCTCTTCTTTTAATCTCTATTTGTTCATCTTATGTATTCTGTCTCAATGACCCAATCTAAAGATGTACTGAAATTTCCTTTTGTCTTTGTGCAGGGATTCCTTTTCTCCTTTGTTATACCCTGTTTATTCAGACAGGTGTTTCCTTTCTTAATTCACACACTCTTTTCATTGGAGCATTATATTTGTCATAGGTTCAGCTGTCAACTCGACACAACACTGACACACTTGGAAAGAGAGAATCCCAATTGAGGAATTTCTTCCATAAGATTGGCCTGTGGACATGCCTGTGGAACATTTTCCTGATTGCTAATTGATGTAGGCAGTCCCAGGCCATCGTGTGTGGTATCCTCATTGAGCAAGTAGGCCTGGGCTTTATAGGAAAGGTAGTAGACCATGAGCCTAGAGAGCAAGCCAGTAAGAAACATTCCTCCATGGTCTCTGCTTCAGTTTCTGCCTTGAGTTCCTGCCTTGGCTTCCTTTTGTGGTGGGCTACACCTATAAGCCAAATAACCCTTTCCTCTCCTAAGCTGCTTTTGGTTAATGTTTTATCACAGCAACAAAGAAGCAAATTAGAACAATATTCTTTTCTTTCTCATTGTAGCATAGGAAGTAAACATTTTTTTTCCAGATTGGCCTGTCCAAATAAATCTTCATTTTTAAAATTTTACATTTTGTCCTAGTTTCATTTCTGTTGCTGCGAAAATACCATGAGCTAAAAGAAGTTTGGGAGAGAAAGATCACAGCCCATTATTGCAGGAAAATCAAGGCAGAAAATTGAAGCATCACATCCATGGTCAAGAGCGTAGAAATGGGGGCTGGAGAGATGGTTCAGCAATTAAGAGCACTGGCTGCTTTTCCAGAGGACCTGGTTCAATTCCCAGCACCCACATGATGGCTAACAACCATCCATAACAACAGTTCCAGGGGACTGGTGTCTTGTGGACATTGCATGGACTTACACACATATAGGCAAAACACTGCACATATAAAATAAAAGTAATAAAATATTTTTGAAAAAAGAGCAGAGAAATGAATGTACCAGTGTTGCTGCTTGCTTGCTGCTTGTGCTCATCTACCTTTCTCTGCTCTTAAATAGTCCAGGGCCCCACACCAGGTAATTGTGCTGCCCGTAGTGGGCTGGGTCTTTCTAAATCAACAATCAAGATAGTCCTCTATAATGCCCATGGGTCAGCCTCATCTAGATAGTTTTTCGTTAAGAGTCTCTTTCCAGGTGGTTCTGGGTTGAGTCAAGTTGACAATTCAGAGCACATCTTTATATCTGATTGATAACTTGACTCTGTATAGATTTTTAGGTTGGGACTTGTTTTCATATAGAATTTCAAAGCATTATTTTGGCAGTGGTGTTGAGATGCTTGATGCCATTTTAATTTTTTTAGCATTTGAATGTTGCCTTTTTTTTTTCTTATGTCTCTAGTGTTTGGTTGGTTTCTTGGTTGGTGTTATTTCAAAATGGTTTATGGTGCTTCTGTTTTAACACTGACTCCAGGTGGCATGTATTTATGTGTATGCATTTTTCATTTGTTCTGGATACATGACAGGCCTTTTTGATTTTCAATATTTGTTCTTCTGTTTTTGCCAGTATTCTTGAATTACCTCTTTGATTATTTTCTCCCCATCCCTATCAGTATTGGAGATTGAACCCAGGGCTCTATACATGATAAGCAAGAGCTCTACTAATGAGCTCTTGTTGTAGAGGTCCATCTTTTTAGCATGACAGTTTTCATCCTCATCAGAATAGCTGTGACTACTTGCAAGACCTACTCCTCTTTCATAAGACTGGGCTTGTTGACTTTTGATGTTCTCTCATAAAAGGAGGGGATGGGGAGGGTCATTTGATTCTCATCTGACATTCTGGCCTATCCTCCCACACCTCCTGGCCTTTTTAATGTAATTCTGCCTCAGTTGCATGCAGCCTAATGGTCTCAGGAGGTACTAGAGTATATAGACTGAGGAAGGTTAACAGGAATGGGGGCTCCATCTATACAATTATAGGAAAACCATCATTTTGTGCTCTGAGGAGGCCTGGATGCTTTTTGGTCACCCATACTGTTGTAAGTAAGCTCAGTAAACTCATTGACTTTCAAAGTTGGAATTTCTGGAAATCATGCTTTGGTTTGTCTGTTTTTGCCCTATGAGGAGGGGATAGATACTTGTTTATGCCTCCACAACAAAAGAGTTCCTACAGTAGCTATGCTGCCAGCTCTCATTTTTGTTTATTATTAAGACAGGATCTCACTGAACTGTTCTGGCTGGCCTTGAACTTGCCATCTTCCTGCTGTAGCCTCCTAAGTAGCTGGAATTGAAGGCCTGTATCATCAAGCCCAGCTTCCATTTTATTATTTTTTTATAGAAATTTCTAGAACATTTGGGTCTCAAGTACAGAATTTCTTATGCTTATTTATTAATTTTATTTTCATTTCTCTCACATTTTCAATCTGTTTGGATTTTTAAAATTATAGAATATTTCTTTAACTGTTTCCCAGTCTTTATTAAGGTGCATTAACATCTTAGTTTAAATTTCTAAGAACTGTGCATTCAGTTCTTGTAATATATATAGATATATGTATAATCTATATATACTATAGTCTTTGAGGATATGTTATTATTACTTGAAGCTTTCTTTAATGTAACAAAAACATTATTTATTCCAAGTTGCTTTTCTTTGTGTTTTTGTCTCTGCCTGTTACTATACTTATTTCTGTCTAGTATTTGATGATCTTTTGTATTGCAGAATGAAGCACTAATTACTAACTGGAACCCCTGGGCTGGAGTGGAGCTTGTTTAATGGTTATAGTGTCATGTAGAAAAATTGGACATAATTTATTTTTATTAGAGGATGATGGTTAGTTTCTCTGATTCCCCTTTCTTATCTGGCCAGTATGCCACAGAAGTCTTGTTAATCTCCTTTATACAGTATATAATCTTGTCAAAGTTCTAACAGAGTAAAAGAAGAGTTGATCTCATTACCAAGTGCATACTCTGTGAAGATATTTAGATTAATTTCCCATTTTTAGCAAGCACCCCTTTTCTTTGGTTATGTCTCTTCCTTCTGAATCCAGAATCCTTATTGGTCAGCTTCTCTAGTGAACTCTTTGGTATTCTGCGGAGATGAGTATGAGATGGTTCTTTCTTTAAAGGAAAGGGTCTGTGGTCATTAGATGCTTCTGCCTTGTCTTTTTATCTTCACTGACATCCCTGCCTTCTGAACTGACTGCTTTTTAAAAACTCTTTATTTTTCCATTCTTACTATAAACAAAATTCTTTCTGAGTTTCATTGCCCATAGGCACTTTACTGTAAGTCTACTTGTTGCTACTTGTTCATCAGATGTCTATCTTCTAAAATTTTGAAGACAGCTCTTGTGCTTTGAGAACTGTCCATCATTCAGGTCTTATGCTTATGCTTTTTTTTTTTTGGTAGAGTTAAATGAATAAATGGAGGCAAATAATGTAGTTTTGAGTCTTTAATATATTTTAAAATATTTTACTTCCATCATCACAAATAGATCATTTTCATTAGCTCCTTTTTCCATGCTGATGATATTAATAGTAGTAATCATTGCTTAATTATTGACTGCCAAGGGAAAGTCTTAGGGAAGCTAGAAGAATCAGGGTAGGCAAGAAAGTTGGTGTAAAAAATTAGGGTCAGTGTTGTACCACAGATGAAGAGCATATGGTAGGGGTGCTAGTTTATACAAAGGTACTATAACAAAAGAAATAGCAGTATTTTGTTTTGTGTTGTATTACAAAAATTTAAAGTCCATTCAATGGGAGGAAACTCAAGTATGGTACTGTAAACCTAGCCAAATACACATAGCTGGAAAGGTCATAGATCTTAGAGAAAACTCAAGGCTGTCACATCCCCAGACAAATGTAACTTCTTACTATGTGCAAAATACGGATCCTTAAATTCATAGACAAATGTCCCAGTTACCACCCATCAAAGAAGCCCCTTTTTCAAGAGACAGAGATAATTACAGAATCCTACAACTAGTTACACAGAGAGATTGTCTGTGACTTGCCCATGCCTAAGTGGCACATCTACGATGCAGACTCTACACCTAAGGCTTACAGAACTAATACAACAAGGGGGGAAGAGAACACTAATGCATCTTTCAACTCTAATTAATGAAGGTCCCTCATACAACGTAGGGCTTCAAGCCAAGGGTCACAAATGGCCACAATGCAGAAAATAGGAGTCTATAGAGTGTGGGTCCTTGGACAAGACTCCTGTATCAAAATGCACCCACCCAGGGCTCAGGGACCATTGTGAAAGAGGGAGTGGAAAGATTGTAAGAGCCAGGGAGGAGGGGTATGACCATATGGAAATAGTCCTATAGGCGCTTGGGGCTCTTCTCGTATGCACCTACAGCAATGGTGTCAGCATACACACACCCATGCAAACTTAATCAGACAAAAACGCAGCACAGAATTATGGAAATGAACAGCAGACCCCAATCTTAGTTGAACAATTATTGGCAGCTGATTACTGCTGGGTGAGGAAGAGCTTATCTCTTAAAAGGGAGGGGCTCTAGATAGGCCGACTGGACCCTAGTGAATGAACTTGCACCTAGGGACATCTGGGACACTAACTTTACATGATAGACCTTTGCACAAATGACAGAATGTATGAACTCCAGTGGGTGGGGCTATGGGGGGGTGCCAAAGGGGAAGGATGTATAAAAATGATTTTCTGTATGAAGTACACAAAAATTCAGTTAAAAAATTACAGACAGATTTATAATATTTTAAAATTATTTCATTGACAGCACAAGGAAAAGTTGTATTTCAGCAGTGCCTTTGGGACTCCTTCCATTCCTCCAGTGTACTATGACATCAATGGTTTTTAAATGTATATAAGAATACTTTGTATTTTTTCTTGTGTTTTTCTTCATTTTTTTAAATGAAGACTGAAAATTCATTTTTATGTATAATACAATGGTAAGAATTAAGTTCTCTGTAAATAGTAACTGACTACAGATCTCCCCCTCACACTGCAAAATTTAGTTAACACTTCTCATATATAATATCTTTTTGGTTTTTGGTTTTTGGCTTTTTTGCGATGTGGCCTCCCTGTATCCCCAGCTGGTCTGGAACTCGCTGTGTAGACTAGGCTGGCCTAGATCTCAAAGAGAGCCACCTGCCTCTGCCACCCAAGTGCTGGGATTAAAGGCATGTGCTACTGTGTTCAGCTTAATCTATAGTATCTTGATCTGTAAAATAAGAATAGTAATATCTGTATTATAATCCTTTGTGTGCATTTGTGTGTATAACATATGGTAAATCTTTAATAAACGTTAACTGATTAGAGGTGATCCCTCTCTCCTTTCTCTCTTCCTTATCAGAATTATGTTCTGTAGGCCTCTCTGCCTGTATAATCCTTACTTTCCTTTCATGACCCAAATCAAATTCTATTATTAAAATTAAGATTTTCCAACCACTTGATATGATAGGTTTTAAAACAATTAGTATGTAGTAGAAATATTAACATCTACTTTTTTAGTCACCTGATAAAAAACCCTTTTGCTTCCTTTTGCTTAAAATGATTGCATTTTAACTCACAGACATTCCTGAGCTGTTTTATTTCTATCTCCTCACTCTATCTGACCAAGAAATTTTCTTGACTCAGTTTTTCTATAAATGTCTCTGCCAAAATAAGTCAAACTTGTTTCAAAATGTAAAATTTATTGTACATTCTAAAACTATGTATGATTTTTTTAAACGTCCTCTGTGTTTTATGTAATGATTTATACATTTACTTTTATGTCTTGAACTTCACTAGTCAAGATCTGACTGCATGAGTATAATTATGAGAGTTTAACCTACTTATTTTAAAATCGCATCCTTTTACCTTTTAAATACTGAACTCTGAAACCTAACACAAATATTGTAAGAACATCTGAGGTAGATAATTAAAGTATAATTACGTTTAAATACCTTGGTGAAGGAGTATAAAAATTATTTAAATTCAATCAGCTAGTACATTTGCAGTTTTCTTTTATTAGGTGTGAAATCTAAGAATCCCCTGCCAACTCTTGAGGGCTCAATCCAGAATGTTGAATTGAAGTACTGCAGCACATCATTGGTCAAATGTGCCTCTGGGACCATGGGATCAATAAAAATTTGTGCCAAAGCCCCAGGTATGTGCAGCTGGACCGTGTAAAACTTTATTGCCTGTGTAGGAGAATTGGCCTTGCAGTTTACAAGGAGTGTTACTGAAACAAGAATTTACTCATTGTTCCTATGAATCAGAGGTTTTAATTTTTACATTTTTACCTAAAAATTTTAATAGTACAAAGAAGATACTGAATTTAACCAATTATTTTTATTTAAGGAAAAGAATTTGAATACTTTAATAGTTATGAAATAACAAAATTAAAAGAATATTTATTTCTAAACTTTTGGAGGAGCTGTGAGTTGTATAGGATTATTAAATGTTGAATCTAAATGATAGCATAATAGGTTTAAACATAAAATTTTAATGCTTCAAGATAAAACTGAGGTTGTTATTGTCTTCACCTTTTTTAGGGGGTGGGTTTTCCTATATCCCAAGTTGGCCTGGAACTCACTTTGGAGACCAGGCTGGCTTCTGATCTCACAGATAGTCTGCCTCTGCCTCCCAAGTGCTGAGATTAAAGGCATGTGACATCATGCCCAACTGTCTTCACCTTTCTTACAATGTTTTATTTCATAATGTTTTTCTTTTTTTTTTTCAGTGTCTATTTTTTTTAATTAAAAAAAATTTTTTTTACAATTAAAGTTACAGTTTTAAATATGTAAATATACCCATGATGCATAATGTTCACAGAAGCCGGAAGATGGTTTCGGATCCCCTGACACTGGAGTTACAGACAGTTGTGAGCAGCCACGTGGGTTCTGGAAACTGAACCTGGGTCTTCTGCAAGAGCAGTCAGTGCTCTTAACCTCTGAGCCA
>NW_008336888.1:2395976-2416854 GCF_000622305.1 Nannospalax galili
TTTTTTTTTTTCATACAGAAGAATTTTCTTAAACCAACTTACATTTTTTTTCTGCAAAAACTAAATTGCAAGAAAGTTTATAAGAGTACTTACTCTGATGAATTGTATCTATGTCATTTTAGCTGATAAACTTTTCTAAATATATTTTTATTCATTAGCAAGATAGCAAATCTTAGGCCGGGCGTGGTGGCTCACACCTTTAATCCCAGCACTCGGGAGGCAGAGGCAGGCAGGTCTCTGTGAGTTCAAGGCCAGCCTGGTCTACATAGTGAGTTCCAGGACAGCTGGAGCTACAGGGAGGCCCTGTCTCAAAAAGACCCCCCCCCAAAAGCTAAAATGGCCTTATCAAACTAAGTTATTAACTAGATGTACAGGTATATGCCATATGTTATTGAAATGTTGTTGTGGTAGTATATTTTAAGATCAAGCATTCTTAAACTACTCATATTTAATAAAATTTTTGTTTATTTTCATGCTTTTTTTTTCCCTTCAATATCTCTGTTCAGGTGATAATGGAAAGGAGAAATTGATTCCCTTGTTTCAGGGTCCTTCTGACACCAAAGACCTTCATAGCACCAAGTGGCTCAATGAAAGTAGAAAGCCTGAATCTCTCTTAGCTCCAGATTTACTAGCCTTCACAGTCCAAGTACCACAGTATATGGACTACTGCCATCATTCTGGTAAGCATAATCCTATAAGCCCCTCATTTTACACTTTCATTTTCAAAAAACTTCTAAAAGTGGGCTTCAAAAGTTTTAATTTGTGTTCATTGTCATATTTTTTGCAGTTATTTTCTAAAATTCTAAGTTTTATAAATGTATTGAGAAATGAAATCTGTTTAGACATAATAATGATTTTATTTCATGAGAGAATCAAAGTATACATGTAGCACCTAATCACAGACATATATATATCTCCTAATTGCACATAAATGTACACACACACACACACACACACATACACATACATATATAACTTATCTATCATCTATTTAGTTCAACTGAGTTTTAAGATATAGCATATTATGTAATATGGATTTCCTGAGGTGGTAGCACTTCGTCTTGACCCTCATTTTGCCACTTTAAAATTAGACATTTGGACCATCTGTAGTTTGTAGAAAGGAAAGGACTTTTTGTAGAAGGGACTTTGCTACTGGAATCTAAATGTAAGTAATCAAGACCTCACAGAAGTTGTTATTTTGTTTCTCAAGAGTTCTATTTTCTTTTCATTATCATTTTTCATGGCATCTTTTTACTTTAATTCAATATTAAAATAGCAAAATGACATCTGTCATGTTGAGGCAATATCATACAGATCAGTGAAGACTAGGAAAGGAAAGACATTAGGCTATATAGAGACCAATATCAACCATGAACAAAATTATGTGTTTAGTAAACCAGGTTTAGTCAGCCAGTAAGGCTGGAAGTAGGGGTTCTTCGATGAGTACTTTCAAATTGCTGCACAAGAGTAGAGCCCCATTAACGTTACTCAGTAAGTACTATAATAGCTTATGGACATCATGTATTAGTAAATTCAGTGTAGAAATTTGAAAAGATTTGTAATTCTCCAGTCAAGAAGTTTATTTAGGTAAATATTAAGGAAGTGAACAGGTGCATATGTTTAGGAACATAACAAAGTTTGAAAGATGAGTTTTGTTGCAGTCTTTCTTACAGCTGAATTATGGCCACAGTGAAATTGGCAGGTAGCAATTTGAAAGGCTAGTTTGAGAATGCCAGCCGTGGTGATAGTAAAGACAGCAGTGTTCAACAAGAAAGAATTATGGACAGAAATGGCATGATACTAGCACAAAACCAGACACTCAGACCCATGGAATAGAATAGAAGATCCAGAGATGTGCCTGCACAACTAAAGCAATCTGCTTTCTGGCAAAGGTACCCCAAATCATACTTTAGAAAATAAGATAGCCAGGCTAAAGGCACACATCTTTAATTGAGCACTCTACAGGCAGAGGCAGGTACATTTCTGTGAGTTTAAGATGAGCCTGGACTACGTAGCAAGTTCCAGGTCACCTGGGGCTACAGGGAGACCTGTCATGAACAAACAAACAAACAAACAAACAATGAAATTAGAAAATAAGATAGCCTCTTTAACAAGTGTTGGGAAAATTGGATACCCCTACAGAGAGCCATGAAAGTAGATCTGTTTTTCAACCCCAAATGAAAAAAGTCCTTTATATAAGGTCTGAAACTTTGAAACTGTTAGAGAAAAAAATAGGAGAAGCACTTTAAGACATAGAAGTGGCCAAGATTCTATTCCATGTGACTCCCGGTAGCTCAGAAAATAATAGGAAGAATTCATAAATATGATTGATGAAATTGCTTCTGCATAGCAAAATGGTCAGTAGAGTGAAGAAACTGCCTGTAGAATCAGAGAAAATCATTGTTAGCTATTCACAGGGAGGGCGACCGTTATTGTATAGGACATATAAAAATCTAAAATAAAGTAAAAAATCAAATAAATCCAATCAGTAATGGGCAAATGAATGGAACAGATACTTTTCAAATGAGGAAATACAAATGGCCAGTAAGTACAAGAAAAATTGTTCAGCATTGCTGGGGATAGTGGCAACACATTTAATCCCAGCACGTGGGAGGCAGAGGCAGACAGATCTCTGAGATAGAGGCCAGCTTGGTCTACATAGCTAGTTCCAGGCCAGTTGGGGCTACAGAGTTAGACCCTTTCTCAAACAAAACAAAATGAAACAAAACAAAATAAAAGTTTAGTGCCTTTAACTATCATGAAAATTCAAATCTAAACCACATTGATATTCTACCATAACCCAACCAGAATTAGTTACTTTCTTATTTATAATACCTAATACATTGTGAGTTCTGTGTAAGCATAGCATTGAGGAAATAACTAGAAAAATTCTTGTACATGTTCATAGGGAAGAATGAAATATGCCATTTTCAAGAAAATGGAAGCTGCCAGTCTCTCAAAGACAAGAGTTAGGTGTTTTCTTTATAAGTAAAATTTAGGGAAAAGAAAAGAAAAAAGCATGAAATATAAGGGAGCCTATTAGTGAAGTTATAGGGGAAAGAGAGGGTGAGAAATGGCAACATACAAACTTACTATGATCCAAGTACATTATGTGCCTCTGTAGAACTATAAATAAACCAGTTGCTTTGTACAATTAACATATGCTAATAAAGAAAACCAAGATAGCTCTTTTAAGATTTATTTTAATAAATGAAAGCTTTAATAATAATATGTTAAGGAAAGACTGATATGAGGATGAGGCTCAAACCCAAAGTAAGATGATACCTATGGATATATATATATATTTATATATAAACTAAAGCTTTTTATCCATAGCATATATATATCCATATATATATGCTAATAACATTGAGATAAGATGCCCCTGTACTAAGTCTGGCCTGGAACTTGGTGCGCAGACTAGGATCTTCCCAATCTCACAGAGATCTGCCTGCCTCTGCCTCCCAAGTGCTGGGGTTAAAGGCATGTGCCACCATGCCTGGCTCATTTAGCTAATATTTTAAGACAGGAACTGGTAAATATTTTAATAAAGGGTCAGAAATGTAATATTTTAGAGTTTGTGAATCATACAGTCTCTTTTTTTTGATCTTACAGCACAAAAGTTGCCATTGACAGTGCATTAATTAGTAGGTGTGACTGTGTTCCAACAAAACTTTATCTGTCTAGAAGGTAGGACAGCTTTGGTCTCTGTTTCCTTACTGTAGTTTAGGGAGATAGACTTAGTGATTAAATAAACTACCTTTGTTAAAGTCTGTTTATAGTCATGTTTTTAAGATGTGCATTGTGGTAAATACATTTGTATACTTATCTATGCAGTAGTTTTGGTTAGATTTTGTGTTCAAATTATTAGGATATTAATTTAAATCTTCCATGTTCTGTGCTGATACCTAGTAAGGACTGATATTACCTGGACCTGCCATATATTTCATTTCCTTTTTAAATTGAATTTTCATACAATATATTTTGAGCATATTTAATCCTTTCCCCTTTCTGCACCCTTTTTACTACCCCCTCACCAAATTTCATGCGCTCTAATATATATACATATATATATGTATATATGCAAATGTGTGTCCAAATGTGTGTCCCAAAATGCCCCTTAGTGTAGTTCCATCCACTGGAGCCTGGTCAGCCTGCCAATAGTCACTCTCTTAGAAAGATGATTTCCTCCCCTTCCCAGCAGCCATCAATTGCCAATAGTTTCTCAGGCAGGGTTTGGGTTTCTTTTCTTTTGTTTTTGTTTTTCTTTTTTTTTTTGTCTTTTTAGATGGGGTCTCCCTGCTGTAGCCCCAGCTGGCCTGGAACTCACTATGTAGACCAGAAGGGTTTAGGTTTCTTATCCACTCCCTTTTGTCTAAGCTAGGATTTTTTTTTGGGTGGGGTGTCTGGCTTGAGCTTTTTGGTATTTATCAATGCTGTCACCATTGCTGTCAGTTCATTTGAGCAACTTTCCAGCTCTCTGGAAAACACTGTTTCCTTGTGGTCATCTGCCACTTCTGGTGCTTACAATATTTCTGCCCCATCTTCCATAATGAAGGCAGAAGTTGATATACGTGTCCTATTCAGAGATAAACACTCTTCTGTCTCTCATTCTCTGCATGTTGGCCTGTTGTGGTTTTCTGTGTTGTTTATCATCTACTGCATAAGGAGGCTTCTCTGATGAGAGCTGAGAGATGCATTAATCTATGGATTTAACAAGTTATTAGGAGTGGCTTTAATAATTTACCTCTTTAACAAAATAATAGTATTAGTTTCTTGCCTATGGCCTGTGACCTGTCTAGCCACACATTCCTAGGCCTGATATCAATGTCAAGTATGGGCTCCATTTTATTGAAGCATACTTTAAATCCAGTTAGATAGTGGGTGGTTACTTCCATAATATTTGTGCCACTATTTTACCAGAAGACCTGTCTTGCAAGGGCAGTTGTTGAAGCATGCGGGATTTACAGTTGGATAAGGTTAATAATTAGTATTCTCTTCTGGTAGCATGCATTGTGCCTTCCAGCACTATGAAAGCTAGCCAATAGAGATGAAGCTTTGGAATCAATACTAGCTTGATTTCTCCTTGTTTGTTCTACAGCTCATGTATAGACTGTCTTCAGCAATAGTGTCTTTCTGTCAAGTTATAGTGGGTAAGCAAGAGCAGGGTCAAAACCCAGCATTGTCTAAGTATCTATGAGAATCCTGGTCAACAGCTTCAAAAGAGGGAATCTATTCCTTGCATTGGACTTTTACTTTGCTAGCCTTTGGTGTTTTAGTCAGGGCAGTATCCCCTGTTGTAAGATAAATCCTTTTAATCTTTTTTTTTTTTTTAAATAGAGATGACTCAGGGGTTAGAGCACTGCCTGCTCATGCAGAGGACCCGGGTTCGACTCCCAGGACCCACATAATAACTAACAACTGTCTGTAACTCCAGTTCCAGGGGATCCGATACCCTCTTCTGATCTCCACATGCACTTACATGTATGCAGGCAATGCATCATACACATGAAAAAATTTAAAAATAATAAAAATATATTAAAAATAATGTATGTGTATATATTTTTGAGAAGCCTTTATAGTGGTAGGTTTTTGTATGGCTTTTTCTGAAGGCTTTTAGTGTTAGTTATCCCTCCACATACTTCCTTCTCTGTCCTGCCCTCCCATTCCCCATCCCAATTAAACCTTCCCACTCTATTATTCCCCTTTCTCCATTTATATCACTACCATCTGTCTCTCCACATGAGGCTTCTCCCGCCATGGCTATTTATTAGTTTACTAACCCCTCTGGATTTTCCAAGTAAAACATGCATATCTAATAATTCAAAACTATAATTCACATTATAAGAGAGAATATGTGACATTTGCCTTTCTGGGTCTGGGTTACCTCACTCAGGATGATTGTTTCTCAAAATGGAAGCGACCATCCTGAGTGAGATAACCATGCATTATTGAGTTGGACAAGGACTTCTGTTCTTTTTTGTGTGTGTGCCATAAGCAGAATTAGAATAATGAATCAATATTTTAATATAATAATATAATCAGTTTCCTAAAAATATTTATATTATAATTTAAGGCCATTCTTAGCATCACAAAATTATATTTACCCATTAATTTTTTTTTAGAATTTAAAATCATACATTTTTGTTTAATACTTACAGGTAGACTTTACAAATATTTATTGGTACAATAGCAAGGATTATATATTCAAACTCGGTGTTTTGTCTTCAAGAATACCTCATTTTCAGTCCAATATGGTAGCACAAACTTTAAAAAAAATTTAAATTGAATTTTTATGTATTTCATACAGTATTTCATACAGAACATCTTAATCAACTTCATACTCCTTCCCCATTGACATCCTCCTATAATCCCACCACTGGAGTTCATATATTCTGTCATTTGTGTTAAAGCCTATTATGTCAAGTTAGTGTCCCCAGAAGTTCCTCAGTACAAGTTCTTCCACTGAGGTCTAGTCAGCCTGTCTAGAGTTCCTCCCTTTAAGAAGATCAGCTCTTCCTCACCCAGCAGTAATCAGCTGCCAGCAATTCTTCAACTAGGATTCGGGCCTGCTTTCCATTTCCACAGTTCTGTGCTGGGTTTTTGTCTGCTTGAGTTTGCATGGGTTTTGTGCATGCTGACACCATTGCTGTAGGTTCATATGAGAAGGGTCCCAGGAGCTTGTAGGACTCTATTTGCATGTGATCATGCACCTCCTTCCTGGCCCTTATATGAGTACAGTGGTCCTTGATCCCTGGGTGGGTGGATTTTAATATAAGAGTCCTGTCCAAGACCCATACTTTGTAGACTCTTATTCTCTACATTTTGGCCATTTGTAACATTTTGCTTTTTGGACCCTGTGTTGCATGAGGGAGCTTCATTGATGAGAATTGATTCATTAGTGTTCTCCTTATTCCTTATTCTATGTTCTGCGAGTCTTAGATGTAGAGTTTGCATCCTAGATATGCCACTTAGGCTTGGAAAATTCACAGACAATCTCTGTGTATGACCAGTTGTGAAACTTTGTAATAATCCTATCTGTTGAAATGGAAGCGTCTTTGATGGGTGGTAGCTAGGATACTTATCTGCAAATTAAGGGGATAAAGGGAAAGAAGGAGCTCAAGAGAGGTGGGACTATAGCAGACAGGAATTATCAAGGGAGAAATGGGGAAAATGAGGCTACTTTAAATGGGGAGGGTGTGGAGGGAAAGTCAGACAGGGAGAGAGAAGAGAGACAGATTATGCTAGTATTAAAAAACCAGAGAGAATCATATTAATCCAAAAACTTACTGAAAAATTATACATACAATATATCTACAAAATCCATGTATATAACTGAAGGCTACTTAACAAGAAACAGTACCAGACAGGAGAACTCTTCCTTTGAGTCGTTGGCCAGGGTAGTCCAAGAGACTCCCAAAATTACACAGGCTATTGCAACAGTCCTTAATTCCCTCCTGAACTTGAAAGTAAGACCCTATTGCTGAAGACAGGACATATTTCAGACACAGGATTTGGAGCAATGAAGCTGGAACTGACCTTGAAGGCTAGCTCTCTTAGCTTTAGAGAGTACCATGCAAGCTGGTAAGGGAGAACATCAATTAGTGGTTCAACTCCAGCTTTAAAGCCTAATAACCACATCAATGACCAGCATAGCAAACGACATTGGTACAGTAGTGGCACTTTCATCTGGGTGTTGAGGGGGGGTGTTATCAATACAACAGCTACCTAATTGGACTTGAAGCACGCTCATTGGGAGGAAATTCATATGTGGTATTGTAAACATAGCCAAATACACATAACTGGAGAGATCACAGATCTTAAGAGAAAACCGCAAGGCTGTCATATCCATAGACAAATATAATTTCTTACTATGTGCAAAATATCCTTAAATTTACAGACAAGTATCTCAAGTCACCACCCATCAAAGAAGCTTCTGTTTCAACAGACAAATATTATTACAGAGTTCCACAATTTTTTTGTATGTCTAAAATAAGTTGATCTAGAAAAAATTATCTATGACACCTATGGCAGGGTAAAGTTTTATGATTTCTTGGATCTTAAGAAATTTTCCTTAATCTTCAGTATTAGATTTATGCTTAGTTGTATGTTTTTGAACTGTGTAAAATTGCAGTGTAATCATATCTTTGGCTTCTAAAAAATATTCCTTTGGACATGTTCACCTCTAAAATATGATGTGCATTTATTTCAGTTTCATTCATGTACTTCATTCATGGCGTTTTGAAATTTAGACTTTCCACCTTGGAATTACCACCCACATTCATGACTTAGATATTTATGATACTGTTTAGGGAGCTCATAAAAAAGTTTTGTAAAGGCAGTTTTAGTGTAAGCTTAATCTTTTCACCCATAACAGGATTTAAATTGACTGTGTGTTTATCTGTACTTGAGTTTCACTGCTTTTATAAACAAATCTTAAATAAAAACATCTTAAATGAAAGGGTAAATAATTTGTAAACAGTCGTATAAGACTTTATGGACATATCAACCTCTTAGCAAGCACTTTCCTGGCTACTGTATATGAACTCAATTATTTTTCCACACTGGTACCTGTGGTCATGCATATGCGCGCGCGTGCGCGCGCGCGCGCGCACACACACACACACACACACACACACACACACACACACACACAGAGGCACTTCTTTCTTTACTCACCTTTAATTGTCCTCTTATGCTATACATTACTGACTGACTTTTTTCCCCTGGTTTTAGAATTTTGTTCTTCATTTTTGTGGAAATGTTTTTGGTAGCTTTGTCTCTGCTCTATTCCTTTACTCTGGTACATGACATATAGTAGGTTAACAACAGATGTTTAGTAAATGAGTCATCAAGCAAGTGAAG
Organism: Nannospalax galili; assembly: GCF_000622305.1. Lineage (NCBI taxonomy): Eukaryota > Metazoa > Chordata > Mammalia > Rodentia > Spalacidae > Nannospalax > Nannospalax galili. Next base: position 2,404,842 of record NW_008336888.1, read on the forward strand.
ACTATATTCACTTTTGGCATTTGATGTTAATGTAAATGAGACAAAACAGGAATCCTTTTCAGTGTTTAAAACAAACAAAAATTACTTGGTAGAATAAAAGGTAAACCTTCTGGAAGAGAAATTGGAGAGAAGTCCAACTTACCCTGATGGCTCCCCAAAATTATTTATTTTTATGTTTATGAGTGTTTTGCCTGCATACATATAAATGTACCATGTGGTGGAGTGCCCATATAGGTCAGAAGAGGGCGTAGATACCCTGGACCTGGAATTACAGATGGTTAGATGCCATGTGGGTGCTGGAATCAAACCTAGGTCTCTCTGCAAGAGCAGCGAATGCTCTTAACTGCTGAGCTATCTCTCTAGTCCCCTGGTGGCTTTTTCAGAAACAGATATGTAAGTAGCACTAGTAAACCTTCTTATGGGTTTATAGAAGCCGAATGATGATCATGCTGCCTTGAGTTTTGAGGATCATGGTATGATATGCAAAAGACAGCTGCCATTGTGCATATCCTTTCAAATTGTTTGGGAAGAGCTTAAAGTTGGGAAATCAGGAACTGTGATGGGTATTTATTTAGAAGTCAGTTAGGAAGTGGGATTGGGAGAAATTTCAGTCAGTCCTCTCAGAATGCATTTGTATTAGGAAAAAATATAAAACCTTTTTCAATTTGAAAATTATTTTATTAAAATTATTGCTACAGAAGAAGACTGTGTTAGGCAGAGCAAAAGTTGTGTATGTCTCACACCGAAAGAAATAAAGGAATGCAATTTAACTGACTTATCTATATGCCTGTGAAGTCAAGCCTGACATGAAATCAGGGGTTTCAGACTGTAACTTTTCTAAATATTTCAGCTGTTTGCCATTTTGTGGTTTTTCTTTTTCATTTTTTTGACTTTTTGTGAATCTCATGCAATATATTTTGCTCTTATTTATACTGTCTTCTCTGTCCCTCTACCCCTCACTTAATACCTCCCACCTGATTCTGTGTACTCTGTTTATATATATTAAGGCCTATATTGTCAGGGTCTGTCTGTAGCCCCAAATGGTCTGGAACTCACTATGGAAACCAGTCTAGCCTCTATTTCACAGAGGTCTGCCTTCCTCTGCCTCCTGAGTGCTAAGATTTTTTAAAGGTGGCAACACCAAGCCTAACTTATGTATAATACCTTTAAATAGGTTTTAGATTAGATTATAATACCTTTAATTAGGTTTAGATATAATACCTTTAAATAGGTTTTAGATTCCATGTCTTTTACATATTGGCCTTCCTTCTTCCTATGTTTACTTTGTTCATGCTTTATAGCAGGCTTTGCCTATTTTAAAGCTCTGCATTGTTGTTAAACATGCTCATCAATATATTAGTTTTAGAGTGTCTGCTGGTTTGGAATGTGAAATAATTCTAAGGACTATCAGTTTACAGTCAAAGTACTTGAAGTGTACCATTTTAGTTTCTCAGTGTCAGGAGACCCCTTTAAGGATGGCCCTCTCTCTGTTTGCTCCAGGTCTCCTGGTCTGTTTTTTTCTCTGAGTTTCTCAGTATGATTATGTTTTTGCATATGCTCATTTTTTTTTCTGTTGAGGACTTATCATCTACTTTGCCCATTTTGGACTCGCTTAGGCCTAGCTCTTTCTTAAGATCTCTATTCAATTTCTGCTTCTTCAGGGGAGCTGTCTCTGAAGCTACTTCTTTTCCTTCTCTCCCCAGTCAAGTTGGTTAAGTAGCTTTATTTATATTTTTTCATAGTTTCCAGTATTTTTCTTCCATCTCTCTCATGACAGTGCACATCTAAAGAGCCTGTCTTTACCACTTGACAATAATTTCTAGAATTGCTTATCATATTATCTTCTGGCTGCTTATCATATTATCTTCAGGTATTAACATTGTCTGATGTGTAAGGAATATTTGTTATGATTTGATGGATAAGTGAAGAAGTGAATGGACGTTTCTGATAAATGGTCAAGGGTATGAATGTATTTGACAGATAAAGAGTAAGTTAATACATTCTAGCTGCTTCATCTTGTTTCTCTCCATATTCCCTTCTTTTCATCAAGTAACTACCCTGGTAGAGAATATCTGTCAATGTCTTCCTCTCCTAGTTCTGATTACTGTTAGAATTACTAATTACTGTTGAATTACTTTTTTTCACTGGACTTTCATTTTTGTTTCTTGTTCTGGCTATACTCTTAAGAGACATGAAATGATATGTCAACCTTCATTATCCTCTGCAGGACTTATCACTCTCAGCTCCCCTGGCATATCTATGATTGTGCCCTTTCTATCGAAACCTTAGTCTTTCTGTTCTGTGTTGTTTATAAATCCTGAGAGTAAAGGGACTGACTGCATTTTTGTTCTAGACTATCTTTACAAAGATGTCTATATAGTGAATAGCTGTTGACAATAAGATATATTGTCTCCTTCTGGAAAAAAAGGCTTACTGTCCATCCTAAAACATTGGGCTCCTCCACTCAGGGTTCATCTAGTATGTAATTCTTGGTATGTACATACATCCATTTGGACATACCTTTGTGTCTTCATGTCCCTGGAACTTGGGAACAGAGGGTGCTGTGCTGATACTGAAGTTGTACTTCCTATGTGGTAACTAAGTCTTTAGTCTCTGACTAGGAAGTCTTGTCTTCTGCAGCATTCATAAAATGGTGGTTCATGAGATTGGTCCTTCATCGTGCTTGACACCAGAATAATGTTCTTTTTCTTGGTACTTTTGGTTCTGTTTTATTGACTCCCTGCCTGCATGTTTCTCTTTTTTGTTCCTTCAGTATAGGTCATTTTGTTTATTTTCATTTATGTGTGTGGTAGGGGTGGTTTATGTGCATGTGTGTGTTTTGTTGCATTGGATGTCTTCATTTGTTCTCCACCTTAATTTTATTTTAAAATATGAAACGCTTCATGAATTTTTATACCATTCTTGCATAGGGACCATGCTACTCTTTCCTGTATACTTCCAATGTTAGTACATATGCTGTTATAACAAGTATATGAACCTTACTTTTGAGACAGAATATCTCACTGAACCCTGAGCTCACTGATTTGGATATACTGACTGGCCAGCAAGTTCATGGTATTTGCCTGTTGTCTGCTACTCAACACTGTCACACTTGGTCATTCCTGGCTTTTACATGAGTGATGGGGATTTGAAATGAGCTCATCTTGGTTTCATAGGAAGTGCTCTTTTTCTACTGAGTCACCTCTCTATCCTCAAGAATAGGCCATTATTTAAAAGTTCATTTTGTGTGTGTGTGTGTGCTTATGTTTACATGAGTGCAGGTGCCCTCAGAGGCCAAAAGAATTGGGCTCATTGGGTTCTCCAGAGGTGGAGGTACAAGGACTTTGTGAGCCACCAAATATAGGTGCTGGGAACCAAGATTAGGTACTCTGCAAGAGCAGTATATATTCTTAACTGCTGAGTCTCAAGAATAGGCCACTTTAAGATGACATTATTGCATGACATGGGTGCACTCACATAAATGCAGGCAATACAGTCATACACATAAAATAAAAATAATACATTTTTTTTTTTTAAAAAGATGACATTATTACTCCCCTTCTTTCTGTTTGGGTAATCTAATCATCACTTCTGTTTTTGCCAAATAGCTATGGGTTTGCATCTCTGTGTCCACTTTTTTTCCTTTTGAGATGCAGACTCTTAATTTCAGCCTTACCATTTTCCTAAGAATATTTTAAAGATGCTAGGCATTTTTAAACTCAGTGTAACATTTCTTTCCTATTTTATACTCTGTTCATTAATTTAACAAGGCACCCTTTCTTTCTTACTGTTGGCAATGTTAGCACCAACTCAATGTCTCCTTCTTTCTCTACAGTTGTTCCACAAAAGCTTTCTTATTTTAAGCCAGGCATGTGGTGCACACCTTTAATCCCAGCACTCAGGAGGCAGAGGCAGGTAGATCTAGGTCTCTGGGATCTACATCAGCCTGGTCTCCAGAGGGAGCCCCAGCTGGGGCTCCAGAAAGACCCTCTCTCGAAAAGGACCTGCCGCACAACCATTGAATGTGATAAATTTGCTTCAGTCCCAGTCCCGTATCATTCAATTTCATTGTCACACTTAGTTCCTTTACATGTTTAAAACGCTCTCTTTTTACAACAGTGCCCCAATTCTCACACAATATGTAGCTGCTGCCCCATTCATAAGAGTGTCTTTTAGTTACGATTTGGTTTTAGTTTGTATGTTACCGGAAACAATGCATCTTCTGTCACACAAAGTACTGTTAAGACAGTTTTCCATATTTTATATATCTACATTAGTTAATGAACTTACATAAAGATCTTTATATTTAATTTTTTGGAATTTTACCTAATTTGCTTTGGTCCATTCATAAAAAAGATTTCTTTTAATGTCTCTAGTTGACTGTAATTATTGGTATGAGTTGAATGACATGCTTTTTTAGTTTTAAATGCAGGACCTCATAGTGTAGCCCAGCCCAAGACCTGATTTGAGATTATTTGGTTTGACCTCATCCACCCTGAGTGCTAGGATTACAGTGCTGTCTTACACACACACACACACACACACACACACACACACCTTTTAAAAATCATTTAGTACTCAAAGAAACATTTTTATCCTAGGTTTATACAGATAGAATTAGGTGATTATAATGATATTTTAAAATAATGAAAAAATAAATGTCCCTGTTAACATAATCTTTAAAATTTTAAAAATGCTCTATTTTTATTTCCGTGCATGAATGTTTTACTTGCATGTATGTAAGTGCACTGCATGTGTGCAGTGCCTGTGGAGGCCAGAAGAGAGCATTGGAGTCCCTAGAACTGAAGTTATAGATTTTTTTTGTTGTTGTCATGTGGGTGCTGGGAACTCTAGAAGAGTAACCAAGGTGCTTAACTGCTGGGGCATCTCTCTAGTTCCCCTAACTTAATTATTAAATATATTGTCAACTTAAGGCATCTTCTTATTACCTAGTATAATTAATTTCACAAAGCATAAGGATTTAAACTTTATTAGGGTTTCAGGAATTGAAATAATTTAATGTTTTGCTCAACAAATATGGAGAAGTTGTCATTGTTAGTGGAAAGTCACAGTTTCATTTCTAGTCTCAGGAAATTTATTTCAGTTGGGTTTTAGAGGGTTTTTTTTTTTTTTTTTTTTTTTTTTTTTGATTAAGGCATACCAGAAAAGAGACACAATTCAAAGTTTTTTGGTGAGAATGTGCTAAGGAGATCTAAAAATGAAAACAGTGTTTTACATCATAAGCCTCAATTTATAAGGAATGTCTTTTTTGTTTCACAAAATTCTCCTCATGATATAAAATTAAGTGAATTGCCTTGAAGTTGTGTTTTTAGTGTTTTTGACAGGACACATGAATAGGAATGCTTATATATTGTAGCAATTAAAGACAATTCACATTTGTGGTTTGGGCATGAATGTGTAAAGATTATACCCATCTATCTTATTACATTTCCTCTCTCCTCCCTGAGGACTTTACTATGTACTTTATCTAATTGTTGCCAGTTTTCTATCATGTTCCCACTGGGCTTCTGGTGCAAAAAATCTTATCCTCTTGATGACAGAGCTTGCCTGAATGATTTCATGCTCCCAGCATTTTTGTTCACAGGAATTAGGGGCAAAATGTAACTACAGCTGAACAGAGCGTCTATTTTTGTGATTTTGGAGTTTGGGCCCTGTTATTGGAACTAAATGAAGAGATGCAGGTGTTCTCTAGTTCAAGCCCTTTGGGAGTTTTGATAGTAGATGCTTGAAAAGAAAATGCATGTGTTTCCAGAGTCAAATAGCAGCTGTGAGACAAGGATTTATGTTTTTCTCAGAACTTCGGGATTTCAAAATGTTACATTTAATCACAAGCACAGAAAGGGGAGCAAATGTTAAAGATGTTAGGCATAAAAGTAAGTTTACTGATCTCTTTACCATATAAATTAGTTGTGGGAATATATGAACAAAGTGATTTTTAAGCATGATGTAAATAATTTCTAAAGGATTATGGTAGTTTCAAAATATAGCATTTTAAGAATGTCGCATCTGTAGTATACAGTTTTAAAAAATCCTATTAATTACTGAAAAAAATCCAGTTTTTTCCACTTAGGGAAACACATATGATGTTAGGTTTGGAAAATATTTTCCATATGTAATTTGATTATAGCTTTTTTTTCTGGAAAAACTATTGAATCATAAATATCTTATAAAAGCTATAATATTTTTAAGTGCAAAAATGTAAACATCTATAATCATAATAAAAGATTTTGAAAGATAATCGATGTAGATGGTATATACTTGAGTCTTTATACAAAGCATGTATACATTATATTTATAATGTTTTTTCAGGTCATGAAATTATTTTATATTTTAATTGCTAAAGCACTATTTTTCAGTATTTATTTGCATTCTTATATTTTTATTTTGCTTCATTTTTTTTTTTTTTTTCTGATGCAAACATGTATTTGTTTTATTCACGAAACAGCCTGGTCTCCTCAAACAATACAAACAGCATGTTCATCAGCAGGAAGCTGGCCATGGGGAGGGGCCCCTGGGCACCCACCCCTACTGGCAGGGGACCAGTCAGAGAAGGCTTTTCTTCTGTTGCCATGAGCAAGGCTGAAAAAAGGGACTAATTTTCTCTAAGGGACGTAGCCAGGATCAGAAATATTGAAATGTGGTCCTGGCAGGCATGGTAGTCACTGTGAGATCCAGACTGTCCTCAAATTTAGTAGCAATTCTCCTTCTTCAAGTCTGTGGAGTGCTGGGATTACAGGAATGTGCCACCATGCCTTGGCTATTGTGCTTCTCTTTTAGTATAGTCATTCATTATTTATTCATTTATTCAAAAGTGCATTGTTGCAAAATTCCTGCATATAGAAATATAATTCATTATGGTTATATTAAAAGTTCCAATATTTTGAGAAGACAGACATGCAGATAATAATGACAGAATGAATGAGTCATATCAAGAGGGATTATATTTTGATATTCTAGATTTAACTCTTATTTATTGTAAACTATATTACTTTGAAGAAGTTAACCTCAGTACTATAAAAAATAGATATATTTTCTAGGTATTTTTGTGAAGATCAAATTTAATCTAATAAACTCATCAAGTATTTTGTTAACTGAAACCCGCTGCAAATTCCAAGTATTGTCTTACATAATACACGATATTGTTTATCGGACATTTCAAGTTTTTCTGAGTCTGCTCTTTTCTTTACTTGTACTGTTAATCCCATCTGAGCCCAATTCATTTCAATATTTCGTCAAGTTACTTTATAAACCTGTGAGTCGTGAAGCTGAGGAGCAAGGCTTTACCTAGTTACAGAATGCTTCTTCCACATTTAAATGTCTCCTGGAGCCATGATGCCAGGAGCCAGGAACAGTTTCAATAGCAACAGGAAATTACTTTGCTCCTTTGAAAAGTCCTGGATTCTGGAAAGAAGCCCGGGGGAGAAATCCTATGAGCCTTGTGGGTGATCAGTTGCTTTGTTCATTTATAGCACAAGGTCAAAATTTTGCCATTTTTAAAACTGTTTGCTTAATAAAGTAATATTCAAAGAAAACACTAGTAGTTTCTGTAGTAATAAATTAATGTGCAAAAAATTCTCAGTTTGGAATTGGACTTCTAGTGAGATAAACTATAAAATAACTATAAAAAGCCTAGTAATTAATAATTTATTTAAGGTCTCTTTATGTGGATCAAAAAGCCACCACTATTGCCTGTTTATATTTTAGAAAATGATATAATTATTCAAATCAAGTTTTAGTTTTACAAGTACTGGTTTATGTTCAAGTTCCTGTAACTCTAATCTGGTGATTCTGTCCAGATTTTGAAGTCAGTTGTATAGAAACTTTCTAACAAAACATTTAGGGATGAAATTTGCCTTGATCTTTGCTATTACTTCTCCCTTCTTGTTCCATTCCCTCTACAAGAAGCTCCAATTCAAATATGACCTTTGCATGTCCTTGGGAATAGCCTTACTGTTTACAGGTCTTTGTAAGGCAGAGACCATTATTAGTATATGATAGGTATTTAGTAAGTATAGGATAACCCAAGAAAAAATATTTTTTTTCTCATTTGGGAATAGCCTTATTATTTACAGGTCTTCGTTGTTTTGTTCCTAGATCGCTTGGTGGGAGAAAAATGTAGTTTGACTCATAGAGAATAATTTTGAATAAATGTAAACTAATGACTCTTGCATAGATATAGAATCGATAACTGATTAATTTAAAAAATATATTTTATTTATTTTTATTTTATGTGTATGCATGTATTGCCTGCATGTAGGTAAGTGCACCCATGTCGTGCAATGACTGTGGAGGACAGAAGAGGCTATCGGATCCCCTGGAAGTGGAGTTATGGACAGTTGTTAGCTGCCTTGTGGATGCTGGGATTCAAACCCAGGTCTTCTCCAATAACAGTCAGTGTTCTTAACCACTGAGCCATCTCTCTAGCCCAAGTGGTTAATTTTTTACTTAACTCATTATTATTGAGGGAACCAAGCAGATATTGTAGGGTGGTCAGAGAAAAAAAATTTAAAAACCCAGACATTTATAGACTGGTAATAGCTCAATAAGTTGGGAAATGGACAAATTCCCTTCTTCCAATAGTGAGAAAGGGAGTACAACTGGATTTCTACCTGAAGGACAATTCATTAATATTTACATAATTGTAGTGGAGAATTATGTTATATCGCTATGTTACCTCTAATGTAGTTAAACAAGCAAAAACCAAAACTGAACTCAAAGGCAGTGAAAAGTGGAGTCCCAAGGAACTAGAGATAACTTGGAATGGGGTACTCTAAGCAGTGCAGAACTTCACATTGAATTGAAAAACATTTTTTTTTTTTTCTTTTCATCTACATCCTTACTGAATTCCAGATGGTTAGGCTAATTTTAGCTGGAGCAGTTTAAATAAAGATGCAGGTTAGAAGTAATTTTGCAAAGGCAAGTTTCAGGGCACGGAGGGGAAATAAAAGAGAAATGATACCACTGGCAGAGGGCAGTGATGAAGTAAGAGTCTCTTTATGTTGGAGGGGGGTAGTGATTGTGTAAATGTTGGTTCACACCTTAACTCAAGCTTGGTTTTTTGAAATCTTGGCATTCTAAGTCCCTTCAACCAGTTGCTTCTTTATGCATGAAAAATTTCAGAGTAACTTTTTTTTGGCATTTGTTGCGGTGTTTTAAATTGACAAACTAACCTGCTTTTGTTAAGTAAATTATGTATTCTAAATCATTAGAATACTTTTTTGGGAACAACAATATATACAGCAAATACCTGGATACCTAGTGTGTGTTTGGTGCTGCTTATTGATTAAGGAAATATCTAACCCCACACATACATAGAAGAAGTATCCCTTTCCTAGAAGTGACATTCTCTTAAATTTTTTTTGTGGATATTTCATTATTTTTTAATGAAAATTAAATATTTAAGCTACTAGAAGTCTTTCCTTAAATATGAAAACGTAGAAATTACAACTTCTAGTTATTTATTTCCTTTAAATTATTTTAATCACATTTAATTTTGTATGCATTCATGTGTATATGTGTGGGTATGCATGCTATGGAACACACGTGGAGGTCAGTGTTGGTTCTCTCCTTCTGACCATGTGGATCCAAAGATGGATGGCAGGTACCTTTACCTACCTATAGAGCCATCCTTTCAGCCCTAGATTAAATTTTTAGTTTTTCACTTAACTAGTAGAAATCTGAAACATTGTCAAAGTAGCTAAAAGGATATAATAGACAAAGTTGTAAAATACTAAATTATAGGTAAAGTATGAAGTAACATTAATAATACAAAAAATTTAAAGTACTAGTAATTAACAAAATGAATATTAAAATAATAAAAAAATTGCCTGTGAACTTCATATACTTTAGACAAATGATTAAATCAAAACTCGAGAATGTTTGGAGACTAATAGTTTTATAATAGTCTGGTCTTAGTATTTTGGGTACGTACAAGTCTCAATATATAAATTTAGAAAAATTTATGTCAGACTCTACAGAAGTTATTCTGTGTAATCCTGTTCTAAGATTGTATGCAAAGCAAATAACCCAAGATATATTTAAAGAATTATATTTATTTCGTGTTAGAAAGAGGTCCAGCAGTTAAGAGTACTTGCTGTTCCTCGAAAAGACCTGAGTTCAGTTCAAAGCACCCCAATTAGATGGCTCATAACTAATTGTAACTCCATTTCCAGGGTATCTTATACTTTCTCTGGCCTCCATGTGCCCATGCTTAGACATTCACATAGACATATACATGTTAAGAAATAGGAATTGCGTTTAAAGTATAAGGATATTCATATCAGTTATTTTTTAAATTAATTTATTTATATTTAATAACCACATGATTAGAAGAAGCATTTCATTACAGCTTTAACATATTCAGTAACACAATCCAGAGCAAGGATACATCTCTTTCAAAAGTGGCTTTAAATTTTTAGGTTCACAGTTGAATTAATACAGTTATACAATATTGAACTCAGTATAAGCCCTGTAAGACATAAAATTGAATGGGTTTTTAACCTTTAAAAAAATCTCCATTGCATTTTAAAATCTTCTGTTTCTTACAGAAAGACTCATTGTTTTTGCTACTAACACTGAGATGTTGGCACATGCATCTCTAGTCTCTGTATATCTGATTATTACTACTAGTCACAGTCGTTTACACTCAGCTCCTTGACACTTGAATATGGATATAAAGTCATCAGGTAGATTTCACTGGTAATGTTTATCACCTCTACTAATTAACATAAAGTAAATTTTTATGCTTCCACCTCAAATATAAGTCTTTTCTTTTTAATTTGTTGATTTTTTTTGTGTGTGCATCTCATATCAAACATCCCACACAATCTTATTCATGTATATACCCACTTCCCAAATGGCACCTTCCCAAAGCCTCCCCCCAACCCCCCACATTGGAGCCCATGTACTCTGTCGTCCCTGTTACTGTCCACTCTGTTTTTGGCGCCCACCAGCCATTCCCCAGTGCTTGTCCATCTGCTGAATCTAGTCAGCCTATCTAGAGATCCTTGTTTTAGGAAGATCAGCTGTTCCTCATCTAACAGCAATCAGTTGTCAACATACTTTTAGATAAGATTGGGGTCTGCTGTTCATTTTATGCTGGGTTTCTGTCTGTGTGTCTTTGGGGCCACCATGACCAATAACTCAAAGGAAGGTATCTCCTGTCTGGCATTGTTTCTTGTTATGTAGGCTTTAGCTATATATATGGACTCTTAAAAAATTATATTGGCCCCTTTAATCTTTGGTTATAGTTTACTTTAGGGTGTTTAAGGCCATACAATTGGCCCAGATAACCAATTTATTTTTACTCTTAAGGTCGTTTGAGGATCTGTCTTAGGGGTCACATGGGCTTGGGAGGAGCCCTTGGATCCATTATTTTACCAGTTCTGTCTCTGTGAAGTTAAGTCAAAGGTCCTGCTCGATCATGGCTGGCTTCGCTTGGAAGCATGGAGGAAATGTTTCCTCTGTGTTGACCCTCCTCTTTGTAGACTGGACACTGATTCAAATCCATCTGGTGGGGTCTCCACGGCCTCCTTGCTCAAGAGGACAGGTAACTCACCACAGTTAGAGGACATTTTGAGAGATGCTCATAGTCCCCTGAAGCTTAGTTGACCTAGGAGGGAAAGGAGCAAAAACTGTCTTTATGTCCCTCTGTCCAAATTAGTATAGGCCTCATAGTATGGCTGTTAAACACCCAAGCAGGTTAGTTCCACCAGTCTGGTATTTTTAATTACCATATACCATATAGATATGGTTTGGTTAAAGACCAGATGCTCTCAGATAAACCTTGCCTGGACATATATTCTTTGACTTGGTTGTATGTGTAATTTGTCAGTAGTTTTTTGGACAAATATGGTTCCCTCTGGTTTTTTTAAAACTAGCTAGGCATTATTTATCTCTCCCATTGTCTAACCCTTTCACCATGATTTCCTAATTTAAGGTGCCCCCATTTTTTCCATTTCTCCCTTACTAATACCCTTCTCCTATGGTCTCA
>NW_008336888.1:2417106-2428614 GCF_000622305.1 Nannospalax galili
GGCTCAAAGTCCTCAGTGTAAAGCCTGAAACTCTGAAACTGTTAGAAGAAAACATTGGGAAAAACCTACAAGGTATAGGTGTAGGACAGGATTTTCTAAACCAGGCATCAATTGCTGAGGAAACAAGGTCAAGAATCAACAAATAGGACCTCATTAAACTTAAAAGCTTCTGTACATCAAAAGAAGCAATCAAGGAAGTGAAGAAAACATCCACAGAATGGGAGAAATCTTCACCAGCAACACATCTGACAGAGGTTTAACATCCAGAATATATAACGAACGCAAAAAACAAAGAATGTAGAAAGGAAGTAACCCAATTAAAAGATGGGTGAAGGAACTGAACACAGAGTTCTCAAAAGAAGAAATAAAGACGGCTAAGAAGCATCTTCAAAGATGTTCAACATCACTAGTTATTAGGGAAATGCAAATTACAGTCACTTTAATATTTCATCTTACCCCAGTCAGACTGGCTAAGAACAAGAGAACAAATGATACCAAATGTTGGAGAGGATGTGGGGAAAGGGGAACGCTCATCCACTGTTGGCCGGGTTGCAAATTTGTTCAACCCCTATGGAAAGCAGTATGGAGAACTCTTAAAAAACTACAAACGAACCTATTATTTGACCCAGTTATATTGCTTCTTGGCATATACCCAAAGAACTCATCGTATTGCAGAGACCCTTTGCATCCATGTTCATTGCTGCTCTTTTCATAATAGCTAAGAGTTGGATGCAACCTAAGTGGCCCTCAACTGACGAGTGCATCATGCAAATGTTGTTCATTTATATGATGGAGTTTTACTCAGCAGAAAAGAAAGATGAAATCATGAAATTTTCAGGTAAATGGATGGAACTAGAAACTGTTATACTAAGTGAAGTAACATAGACTCATAAAACAAAATGACGTATGTTCTCCCTCATATGTGGATCCTAGCACCAAATCCTGGTTATTGATTATGTATCCAGAGACAACTACAGCAACCAGGATAATGAAAAGGAACCAGGGAGGTAAAGGAAAAGAAAGAATCTGAAAGAGAAGAACAGTAGGAAATGGGTGTTAATAAGGGAGATATGGATAAAAATGAGGTTATTTTAAGGGGAACGGGGAAGGAAGGTTATACAGGGAACCTAAGAGATGAAGGGAAAAAAAAGAGCTCATATCAGTTATTTGTGACAATCTCAAGTATCTTTTTTGTCCAGTAGTAAATTATGAAATAATTCAGAATGTATCCTTAGATGGTCCCTTGTGACATCAGTCAATAAAAGTATTTTTTGTCATTGGAAAATGTTCATATTAGAAGTGTGTAGCTCGATATGGTGGTCCACACCTTTAGTCCCAGCACTTGGGAACTAGAGACAGGTGATTCTATGTGAGAGATCGAGACCCGCCTGCTGTATGTAGCAAAGTTTAGGCCAGCTGAAGATACAGTGAAATCCTGTCTCAAAAATACCAAAGAGAAAAATAAGTTTTTGTGAAAATTAAATTTTATAACTTATATTGTTGACGAGGACTAGAACACTCGCTTGGCCTGCACAAGGCCCTAGGTTCAATTCCCACCACTGAACAAGCAACAACAAAAATCCATGTAAAGTAAACCTACCTGTTAATTACTTTTCTTGTTGCTGTTACAGTCTACCTCATAAAAGCAACTTAAGGAAATGTTTATTTTGGCACACAGTTGAGAGGACATAATCTATCATGGTGTGGAAGGCATGATAGTGAGGGCGTGAGGCAACTGGTCTCATTGTGTTCCTCATCAGAAAGATGAGTGCTGGTGTTCTGCTGGGCTTCTTCCTTTTTCCCTTTTATTCATTCCGGGCCCTGAGTCTATGATCTGATGCTATCCACTTTGAAGGCGAATTTTCCCTTCTCAAATAAACTTCTCTGGGAACAACCTGTCTGATATGCCTACGGATATGTTTCCTAGGTGATTTTTAAAAATTATTTATTTTTATTTTATGTGTATGACTGTTTTGACTGCATGTATTTAAGTGCACCATGTAGGTACCTTGCTCATGGAGGCGAGAAGTGGGCATAGGATTCCCTAGAAATGGAGTTATGGACAGTTATTAGTCACTACATGAGTGCTGGAAACTGTAAGAACAGCTAGTCTCTTAACCACTGGGACATCCCTCCAGCCCTGTCTCCTAGGTGCTTCTAAATATTATCAAGTTGTCAATCAAGGTTAGCCATCAGTCCTACATTCAGTAAAACCCCATGTTCACTAAAATTCTCCCAGTGTTTATATGATATAGTTTCATGTATCATAGAAATATTGCTTTTTGGGATTTCCAATGTTTGATGTGATTATGAGTCCTCTCTCACTCTTATATGTGTACTTCTGTGGCATTTGATATTTTCTGCTTGCATAAACATTTATAATTATTTCTCCAAAGTAATTATTTTTTAATAAATGTTTTATGATTTTTATTTATGTATATGAGTGTATTGCCTACCGTAGTTTGTAGAACTCCTCAGGAAGTTTGCCCTGATATTGCACTCTGCTGAAGAGATAACTACGTGGAGCACTTTCTGTGCCACAACTACTTGAATCAAGGATAGATAGCTGTCCCAAAGGCAGTTAAACTTTAGGGTATGTGATGGTTTGAATGAGAATGTCCTCCATAGACTGCAAATATTTGGACATTTTTGTCCCCAGTTGGTGCTGGGGTGGTGCTTTTTTGGGAGGTCTTAGAAGGTGTGGCCCTGTTGGAGGAAGCACTCGGGGTGGGCTTAGAGAGTTCTTAAATCTTGCAGGATCTCCAGTTACACTTTGCTTCCTGTGCCTGCTTGAAGATGTGAGAGCTTAACTTCTGTTCCTACTCCACCCACCTCTGCCACATGCCTCCCCACCCTGATGGACTCTTACCCTTTGGAACTGGAAGCTGCTTTAAAACTCTTCCTTTTAGAAGTTCCCTTGGTCATGGTTTCTCTGTCATAGCAACAGAAAAATAACTAATGCACATGGCACAGATAATCTTCAGTCTGCTGGTGAAAGGGATGAAAACACAACTGTGGATAAATTTGGAGTGGAACATCTTTATCAAGTTAGTAACAAGCAGCAGCCATGCTCTACTTGAATTAATCATTTAAAATAGTTGAACACCAACCTGCATGTAGGCTCTGCAGACCTGGGAAAATAAGACACCTGCAAACATCTGAGTGTTTGGAAACCTGCATTCCACAGCAACTGAAACATGTAGAGCTCTGTGTCATTTACTAAGTTTTTAGTCTGCAGGAAGATGTCATCAATTTTATTACTGACCAGCTTTATCTAATACCTTTAATGATTATGGTCTCTGAAGAAAGCCTCTGATGTGTGGCTTTTATGATCATGCTTAAATATTGTATATTCCAATTTTCTTACTTTAACTCATTGACCTAAATGTTTTTCCTTTGCTTATCACACATACGCAGATCACTAAAACATCAAAAAATGTAGCTTCAGTCATAGAAATGAATCTGTTTATTCTAATGGAGTCTGAAGTGTGTTTGCTGAGCTGGAGAGATGTCTCAGTGGTTAAGAACACTTGCTGTTCTTCCAGGGGACCCAGGTTTGATTCCCAGCACCACATGGTGGCAACAGCTGTCTGTAACTCCAGTTTTGGGGATCTGTTGCCCTCTTCCAAACTCTGTGGTCATTGCATGCATGTGGTGTACTTACATACATGCACGCAAACTCTCATTCACATAAAATAAAAAAGATATTTAAAGTATTTTTGCTTTTAAGAGTTACACAGTATATTAGGGCTGGAGAGATTGCTCAGAGGTTAAGGACATTAGCAGCTCTTCCAGAGGATCTGAGATTTTTTTTTTCTTTTTTCCCTCTGCACCCATGTCAGGTTGCTCATAACTGCCTATTACTCCAGCTCTGTGGCATCCAACAGCCTCTTCTGACTTCTGTGGGTATCTGCATGCATGTGCACATACCCTCACACAGACACACATATAAGTTTTTAAATGAAAGTGTTACATAGTATATTCCATGTATTAAACTTTCTGATGTAAATTTTATACCTTCTACACCTTTTCTGCAAACTTGAATAATTTTCCTAAAATAGAGTTTTACTTTGAATCATATTGTTTGTAAATACCATTATTTGTATCTCTTGTATATTACCTTTTTCTTACCTTTATATTTTTAATATCTTAATGTTTTTTAAAATTTTATGTGTATGAGGATATTGCTTGTATATATGTAAGTCCACTCATGTCATCCAATGCCTGTGCACATCAGAAGAGGGTGTTGGATCCCCTGGAACTGGAATTACTGAAGGTTGTTAGCTGAAATGTGTTGCTGGGAATTAAAGCCAGGTCCTCTGCCAGAGCAACTAGTGCTGTTAACCACTGAGCCATTTCTCCAGCCCCTTTATTACCTTAATAACGACTGCTCCAAAGGAGATTTTCAGAAAATATTGTGGAATATGTTATAGCTAAGTAATATGAAGGCAGCAATATTTCAATAGCTTTAAGGCTATAACTCTTGAATTCTAACCCTGAAACACAGGCTTTGTGTAAGTCACTTGATGTGCCTTTGAGTTTTCTTTAATCTGTGAATAGCACCAGAATACTGTTATATTTATTGTTCATTGCATAAGGACACTCTTTTTATAGAGGTCACCATTCATATAAACCAAGTGAGTTTATCATTATTACTTATCACATGATTTTTCTGAAAATGGGAATAAAACTGCTAGTCTCAAAAATTGGGTTATATGACAATATTGAACAGATATAAGTAAAACTTAAGGTACCATGTAGACAGTGTGGACAGCAGTGATCATTTAAATTAAGATACCATGTGGACAGTTGCGGCTACATTGATCATTTAAATTAATGCATTAAAAATATTTGTTACTGCATAAATGCCCTCATTGGCATTTGATCACATTTTCATTTTTGTTCCATGCATGCAATTGTTTATATTTGTGAGGTACAGTGTGTTTCTAATATACCTGTAGATTATAAAATAATAAAGTTAGAGTAATTAACACACCCATCACCAAACATTAGTTATTTCTTCGCATTAATAATATTCTTAAGCCTCTCTTGAAACTATTGTGAAATAGCTGATGCATAGTTCTTAGCAGCAGTCATCCTGCTATGCAATAGAGTCCCACAATTTGTTCTTCTTGTCAGTGATTTTGTATCTGTTGACCAAACTCTTCCACTTTTTTCTTATCTTCACCCATGCCTAATCATCACCTTTCTATTTTCTACATTTCTAATACCCACTTCAGTGTGTTTTCCACAAATGAATATGATTCTGTGGTGTTTGTCTTTTTGTGCCTGGTAAATTTCACTTTATGTCTGTCCTCCACATACATTTATTTTGTCACAGGTGACAGGTTGCATCCTTTTAAAGGATGGATAATACTTCATTATGTATAGATCCCACATTCTCTTTTCATTAATCTATTAAAAGAACTTAGATTATATAATTAAATGTATATTGGTAATGCTGTACTGATCAGATTTTATAAATATTCATAATAACTAGGCAGTAGAAGCATTATGGAGACAGGGATATAGTAGTCAAGAAACCATCTTGGAAGCCATCTCAGACCCTCAACAGACCTAAAATCTTTAGGCACTTTATTCTTAGTCTTTCCAGCCTTTAGATCTGCAAGAAATAAACATCTACTTTTTGTAAATAAACTAGTTTAGGTGTTGCATTATAGAGGCAGGAAAGGACTTTTGTTATGAACAATAATTTCACTATGCTGTATTATATGTGCACATGGGGCGGGGAATCCTTGTAAACCAATTTCTTATAATCATGGAAAATATATTTCTGAAAAAATGCGGAAATTTTGGAAATTTTTGTTATTCAGCGTTAAAATAAGAATAAATCTTTTGTAGGGCTTGTGTATACTTATTGACCTCAAATTGTGACTATGATACTTAATTTTTTTTAATCTTTCTGCAAACAAATTGGAAAGATACTGATTTGAGTAATATTTTAGGTGACTTTTTTTTTAAATGACAGAAGCATTATATTTGACTTAAAACAGTACATATTTCACTTCAACATCTGAAATCATTACAGTTCTAAGGCTTGAATTCAAAGCACACAAATAATCATAAAACAGACTGTGCATTAAGTCCTTCATTTTTTCAATTCTGTACCATTTTCATTTATTCCACTTATTCTCAGAACAATAAGGAAAAAATTCACAAAAAATCCTTTCCAGAAGGAGATCACAGGAATTTAAGAATAATTTTTGTGCAAAGTGCTGTACATTCCTGAAACAATGTTTTAGTGCCACTGGGAGCTCCTAATAAACTTTGAGCCATGTTTTTTGAAAGTAAGGGAAAATTCTTTAAAATATTATTGATCTGATGTATAGACAGCAGAGCTAGTTTAAAGTGAGTAGAATAGTTTGACTGAATATCATATGATATAGCTCAATAAACAGAGTGTCAGGAAATGTCTTTTTTTTCTTTTTAAAAGTATTTTATTTATTATTTTTTTCAGTTTATTATTCATTTAATAACCACATACTTAGAAGAAGCATTTCATTACAACAGCATTGACATATTCAGTAACAGTTTTCTGAGCTAAGATGCATCTTTTTCAAAATTGGCTGTAAATTTTTAGGTTTACAGTTGAATTGTTAGTTATACAATATTGTACTCAGTATAAAAGACATAAAATTAAATGAGATTTTAACGTTTAAAAAAGATCCCCATTTCATTATTAAAATACACAGTTTCATACAGAAAAATTCATTTTTAATGCAATTTACATTAAGATGTTTGCACATGCATTTCTAATCTCTATATATCTTGTTATTACTAGTGACAGTTGGTTACTTTCTGAGCTCCTTGGCGTCTGAGCATGGATATAAAGTCGTCAGGTAGATTTCAATGGTAATGTTTTTCACATCTACTAATTATTATTATTATTTTAATCATTTTTAAAAATTTTTAATAACTATGTGATTAGAGGAAGCATTTCACTACAGATTTAACATATTCAGTAACAAACTCCAGAGCAAGAGTACATCTCTTTCACAAGTGGGTGCAAGTTTCTAGGTTCACAGTTGAGTTAATACAGTTATGCCGTATTGAACTCAGTATAAGCCCTGTAAGATGTAAAATTGAATGAATTTTTTAACCTTTAAAAGGAAAAAGATCTTCATTTCATTTTAGAATATATTGTTCCTTGCAGAAAGACTTATTGTTTTTGCTGCTAACACTGAGATGTTGGCACATGCATCTCTAATCTGTATGCATCTGGTTATTACTAGTCATAATTGGTTACACTTGGACCCTTGGCGCCTGTGTATGTCCATGAAGTCATTGGGTGGATTTCAGTGGTAATGTTTGTCACCTCTACTAATTAGCATGATGTAAATTTCCATGCTTCCTCCTCAAATATAATACATTTTAAAAAAATTTGTTGATTTTTTTTTGTGTGTGTCTATATCACACAGAAGATCCCAAACCATCTTATTCAACTATACACCCACTTCCCAGATGGCACCCTCCCATAGCTTCCCTCCTCCCACTAGAGCCCTTATATTCTGATATCCCTGCTATTGTCTGTTGCGTTGTCGGCACTCCAGCCAATCCCTACTACTTGCCCTTCTGTTGAATCTAGTCAGCCTATCTAGAGGTCTTTGTTTTAGGAGGGTCAGCTGTTCCTCTTCTAGCAGCAATCAGTTGTCAATATTCCTTTAGATAAGATTAGGGTCTGCTGTTCATTTTCCCAATTCCATGCTGTGTTACTATTTGGAAGTCCCTTTGTTCACCCTGGCCAACAACTCAAAAGAAGGTATCTCCTATCTGGCATTGTTGCTTGTTATGTAGCCTTTACCTATGCATATGGACTCTTAAGAAATTATATTGACCCCTTTAATCTTTGTTTATACTTTCCTTTTGGATGTTTAAGGCCATACAGTTGGCCCTGATAGACCAATTTATTTTTACTCTTAAGGGTGACTTTCTTTTTGTGTATAGGAGGAGATCTGCACTGACTTTCACTAGCTGGAAAAATTTTTTTTAAATGTTAATCTCTTAGCAAGCTGAAGGGTTCATCCTTGTAATCAAGGATTGTAGCACTGGTTCTGAGGGGATAGTTAGGAAACTTTTTCAGGTATTGTTTTTACTAAAATAACAGTTTTTATGAAAACATATTTTATGGGTTAGCTATGTTTAAGGGCTTATATGAAAGGCATCATTTGCCTTCATGTTAAGTTATGTATTAAGTTGCATGCTAATTCATTCTTTTTTCCCAGTTTTTATATTACATGATTTAAATTCCTCTTGATACTCTGACAAATGCTTTGTGTAGCAATTCTGATAGAAAGAAAAGTATTGAGAAGTATCAGTAATTCTCTGAAACATGTGGGCCTGGAGCCTAGTGTTAAGATTTTGATGATCTTATTTTTACATAATTTTTGATATTATAATTGAGTGATTTTTATATTGTATTTTTCTTCCATGCATGTGTTTTCATTAGTCACTGTTGTAACTGTCTTTCTATGACAACTTGATAGCTTTTTGTCCTCATCTTCTGTGACATCGTGGCCTTCTGTCATAGTACTACATTGAATTTAGTTAGAATTAATATCTTATTGATGGGGTCCAGAGCAGTTTGACTTTTACTAAACAGCTACTATAGGTTTTATATTGCAAATGATTAAATTTTCAGAGAATTGAAGGGAATATGTCTTCTATAATTAGTATATTTTATCTAATAGAAAGGTTTCTAAAAAAAAATTTAGAAATTCTCAAGAAGTCATGTAGTAGCCAAGAAATTTTTTTCTATTAAAACATTTAAAAATTTTATTTGTATGAATGTTTTGTCTGCATTTCTGTAAGTGCACCTGTGTCATACAATGTCTGTTGAGGCTGGGAGAGGGCATTGGATTCCCTCGAACTGAAGTTAAGGACAGCTGCTAGTCTCCATGTGGGTGTTGAGAACCAAACCCTGTCCTCTCAAGAGCAGCCAATGCTCTTAACCACTGAATTCTCTCTCCAGCCACCCAAGAAAACTTTTAATGCCTCATTCTACTCTCAAAGTTATTTTTACAGGTTTACAGTTTCCTTGTCCTAACACTGTTCAGGGGATATTCTTTAAGCTTTGGAATCTGGGAAATCTGTTTTCATATATCTGTTTGGTTAAGCTCTTTTGATGATTAAATCACTTAAAAATCATTTAACTTTTTGCATGGTAAAGTTATGTATGCAAGGTACTCTGAATAGTTTTTGACTAACATTTTTTGTTACTAGGAACTTTCTAACCAGAAGAATGATTCCATATTTAATATTAATTTATATCACTATTAATTGCACTATTGTAATAAACATACAGACTATTTTTTTAATGTCTTACATTTAGAAATAAATTTAGAGGACTGGCTCAGTGGGTAAAATAATTGGTGAACATGCATGAGAACCTGAGTTCAGATCCTCAGCAACCACATAAAAAGCCAAGTAGTGGTATGTGCTCATAATACCAGCATTCGAGAGGCAGAGACAGGAGGACCTTGGGGCCTTCCCTACCTGACCATCCAATCTAGCTGAAATGACAAGTTCCAGGTTCAATGAGACAAAAATAAAGTGGATAGTGACAGAGGAGGACCCCTGACATTGGCTGTTGGCCTCCAACATGCATAGGTGTCCACACATACATGCACACATACAACACATGCACAGAAATGCATATGTCAGAGAGGGAGAGAGATTGATGGGTTGGCTGGTTGGTTGGTTGATTGATTGATTGATTGATTGATTCATTGATTTGACAGGAGTTTACTCTTGCTTTGCTAAGTTTTTATGTATAACTGTGTAACAAAACCAGACTCAGGAATACAAGTATTATATGTTTTGTCTCATAATAGAGTTTTAAAAAACATTTATTATTTTATTGTGTGTATGTGTGTGTTGCCTGGATGTCATGCAATGCCTGTGTAGGTCAGAAGAGGCTGTCTGATCCCCTGGAACTGGAGTTACGGACAATTGTTAGCTGCTATGTGGGTGCTGGGATTCGAACCCGGCTCTTCTGCAAGAACAACCAGTGTTCTTACCCGCTGAGCCATCTCTCCAGCCTCTCATATATGGAATTTTTTAATTAAATACATAACTAAAACCACATGCAAGTAAAGGATGTATGTTAAGAAATTGGAAAGTGATAGTAGAAAGGGAGTAGGAAATGAGTATGTTTACTGAGGACAAATACAACCAAAATACTTTATGTAAATGTGTGAAAGTATAGTAATAAGATCCACTATTTTGTATAATGAATATCCACTAATATTTTTTTTTAAACAAGGGAATGAATGAGATTTAGCAAGAAGAATTCTCCAAAGATTTTCAGGCTGGTGTATAGTAAACTCAGTCGATACAAATTGAAAGTCTAGTCCTAATAAGATATTGAAGCAGCAGTGGAAACTTTGTATTGCTGCACAGAGTGCAGCTTTAATGAGTTCTTTCTTGTGTCTATATAGTACTGGCTGTACTTAGTACCTAGAAAGTAATGTATACTGTAGATGGTCTTACTGAGATGATCTGCTTTTCCACAGCCCACACCAGTTTGTTTTTATCTATAGTTCTCAGTAGCTTAAGAACAAATTCTGATATTTGTATAATCCTTATTTATTAGAGTAAAATCATTTGTGAAGGCTGGTATATTGACTTAGAGTATAGGCTTAATATTGAGAATTTTTTGTCATCTTGGGCAAGTTTGTGACTTTTCATTAATTTTGTTTTCTTACTAGTAATATGGGAAAAATAATAGTATATATAGTATAGATTAGATAGTATATATCATCAGTGTGTAATGAAGATTAAGTGAATTCATGTGAGCAAAACATTTAGACTATGATTTGTTGCTTCTAAATGTTAGTATAAAAATGAGAGAAAATTTTAATGATATTCATATTTTCTGTACGCAAATGTGACTGTTGTAAGTGATAACAGATGTTTTTGTTGAAAGACATATTGAATACAATGGCTGAAAGGAACCGATGTCAAATATTCACCATTGAATAGTTTTACTTCTGTACAAATGAATTGTTAAAGCTGTGTTATACTCTAACATCTGTAGTCCCAGCATTACTCTGAGCTGAAGATGGGTTTTTGTTATATATGGAAAAGTTCTATTGGATACCTCAGGCACATGAAGTGCAACATTTAGAAGTCAATTTCACCATCTTATTCAAAGTATGAACCTTGCCTTGTATTTTCTCTACAATTAATGGTTAAATTTTCAATGCAGTCAATACAGTCTTAAATTTAGGGATCATTTAGGATCTCGCCTTCTCTAGTTTTCCATCTTAATAGACAACAAATTCTTAGACTTTTATATAAAATTATTGTATATGATGGACTTTTACTCAGCAGTAAAGAAAGATGAAATCATGAAATTTGCTGCTAAATTGAAGGAACTAGAAACTGTTATACTAAGTGAAGTAACACAATCTCAGAAAACAAAAAGGACATATGTTCTCCCTCATATGTGGATCCTAGGATCAGACTCTGTTTGCATACAGTGCTATA
>NW_008336888.1:2429834-2432011 GCF_000622305.1 Nannospalax galili
GTTTGTATTCATGCTCAGATGCCGAGGAGCTCAGAAGGTGGGCGACTGTGACCAGTGATAGTCATGTATATAGAGATTAGAAATGCATTTGAAAACGTCTCAATGTCAATTGCCTTAAAATGAATTTTTCTGTATGAAACTGTGTATTTTAACAACGAAGTGGAGATCTTTTTTAAACATTAAAACCTCATTTTATTTTATGTCTTATAGAGTCTATATTGAGTAAAAGACTATACAAGCGTAATAATTCATCTGTAAACCTAAAAATATACAGCCAATTTTGAAAGAGATATACCCTAGCTCAGAAAAATGTTATTGAATAAGTTAATGCTGTTGTAATGAAATGCTTCTTCTAATAAAAAAAATACATTGTATGAAAAAAAAAAGTTTGTTCAATTAGGCTGTATATGCCTGTAATCACAGTACTCTAGAAGCAGAGCAGGATGATTGGAAGGTTGAGTACAGTCTACAGAACTGTTTCCAGTTCTTCCTGTGCAACATAGCAAGGCCGTGTGTCATCTCTTCCCCATCTCAGAAAAGTTT
This sequence comes from Nannospalax galili, assembly GCF_000622305.1. Taxonomy (NCBI): domain Eukaryota; kingdom Metazoa; phylum Chordata; class Mammalia; order Rodentia; family Spalacidae; genus Nannospalax; species Nannospalax galili. The sequence continues at coordinate 2,430,378 of NW_008336888.1, forward strand.
GTCGCATTAATAAATTGCTTTGCATAAAAATAGAGTTTTCCGAAATGGTTATATGGTAAGCTCAATTATGAAAGGAAATAGAAATTAAGTTGAAACAAAAAGATAAGGTTATCAGCAAGGTTTTATCCAGTTATCAGCATTCTTTATTTTGCTGATTTCTTCCCTTACCAGCTCACAACTTTGGCTTTAGTATTTGGTTTGTTTTCTTTGCTTCTCACTCAGACTAGCTATATGGTATAATAGCCCTCTCTTTAATCCTTAGTTATTTATTCTAAGAATGGTATCATTGTTGTAGTCTTATATGAATGGCAACATGAAACTCACCTTGTTTTGTATATTTACTGCACAAAATTGAGATGAACTTACTCAAGTATTTTAAGCACATCTGTTGAGGAAAACTAATCTTCAGAACAAATAGAGGAGATGAGGACAGGGATCTGTGGCTCATAGAATAAGAGACCAAAGAGCTACATGGACAGGATAAGCATGTTTAGTTAGGGAATTTTCCCAAAGAGGCTAAGACCAACTAAATAGGATATGGACAGGAGGCTGGTGAAGGATACCTGGATTGCCAAATGGGCTTGTGTCGTGGAAGTTGTATGTCTTTGTTGTCTCCTAGCTGTATCTGGCTTTTAAGTGAGAAGAGAAGGAATCTGGCTTTTGGTCTAGGGGAGTGCCTATTAGAATGTGATCAACTCTATACATAGTGGGATCCTCTGGCTCTGGCATTGGAATACCAGTTATGTTTATTGTAGTGTTACTAAAGTTCAGGACCATATGTTTTTGTCTCTGAATAACCTAGATCAATCTTGGCTTTAATCAAATGTGAAATACCAATGTTAAGATTTATTTAGTGAACAATTTGGAGTAGTTTTCTATGCCACTGGCGGAACAAATTAAACTTTCAGTGGTTGAGTGCTTCTGCTTACACAGCGTGGTGTAGGAGGACCATCAGCCTGTTTGTCTTATTGGCAGCAGAAAACTCTTAAACTGAGTTTTCCCATGGAAGAGATGTCTGTCTTGAAATTCCAAAACTTTTACAAAAGAATTTATGAAGTGGAGTGATAATAAATTACTGAAGAATCATCAAAGCAAGTGTGTTATTAATTGGAAATTTATTGACTTCATTCTGAGGGCCAGTTTAAAGAAAAGGGAGGAAAGATTACATTTTAAGCACTGCTTTGAATGCTGTGTGAGGTCTGTTTGAGCTTTTTGGTTGGACTGCAATTAATTAACTCAATTAAATTAGTACATGAGCAAAAGTACATTTTTTTTGATCTATCAGAGGTATATTAATGGATCAGGTACTGAAAAAAATTGTGATCCTGAGGCTGGTTAGCATTAGAAGTGCATTTTAAAATTTATCTGTGAACATTAATCTCTCAAAAAAGAGCAGAATAACTCAGTGTTTTGTATGTGTATTTTGAATCTTTTAGTGTATATCTGTATATATCTGAAAATTTGGTATATATTTATTTGACGTCAGAGGATATGGCATCATTAAACATTAAACATTAATTCTTTCTTTTTTAACTGGTAGTTTTTAAAAAATTATGTAATAACCACACAATCAGAAGAAGCATTTCATTACAACAATATTGACATAATCAATAATAATTTCCAGAGCTAAGATG
>NW_008336888.1:2432125-2435692 GCF_000622305.1 Nannospalax galili
CAGAAAAATTCATTTTCAATGCAATTGACATTAAGATGTTTGCACATGCGTTTCTAATCTCTATATTTCTGATTATTACTAGTGATGGTTACTTTCTGAGCTCCTTGGCATCTGAGCATAGATATAAAGCCATCAGGTAGATTTTAATGATAATGTTTTTCACATCTACTAATTATAAGGAGCAAATTTTTATGCTTTGAAGAATTTTTTTTTTTTATTTATACACCCACTTTCCAGGTAGCATCCTCCCATAGCCTCCCTCCCCCCATGAGCGCCCTTATGCTCTGATGTCCCTGCTACTGTCTGCTGTGTTGTGGGCACCTCCAGCCATTCCCCACTACTTGCCCTTCTGGTGAATCTAGTCAGCCTATCTAGAGGAGAGGGCTTTTTTTTTTAGGAGAGTCAGCTGTTCCTCATCTAAGGGTAATCAGTTGTCAATATTCCTTTGGATAAGATTGGGGTCTGCTGTTCACTTTCCCAGTTCTATGCTGGGTTATTATATGGGAATCCCTTTGGTCACCTTGGCCAAAACTCAAAAGAAGGTATCGCCTGTCTGGCATTGCTGCTTGTTAATGTAGCCTTTACCTATACATATGGACTCTTATGAAAGTATATTGGCCCCTTTAATCTTTGGTTATACTTTCCTTTTGGGTGTTTAAGGCCATAGAGTTGGTCCAGGTAAACCTATTTATTTTTACACTTAAGGTCAATTGAGGACCTGTTCCTCAGGGGTCCCATGGGTTTGGGAGGAGCCCCTGGCTCCTTTCTTTTACCAGTTCCACCTATGTGAAGATAAATCAAAGGTCCTGCTCAACCATGGTTGCTTTGCTTGGAAGCATGGAGGAAATGATTCCTCCGTGTTGACCCTCCTCTTTATAGACTGGACACTGGTTCGAGTCCATCTGGTAGGGTCTCCTAGACCTCCTTGATCAAGAGGACAGGTGACCCACCACCATTATAGGACATTTTGAGAGATGCTCATAGTTCCTTGGAACTAGTCGACCTAGGATGGCAGGATCAAAAAGTGTCCTTTATGTCCCTCTCATCAAATTATTATAGGCCTCAAAGTATGTCTGTTCAACACCCAAGAAGGTTAGTTCCACCAGTTGGGTATTTTTAATTACTGTGTGTCATGCAGATAAATCTTTGGCAAAGGCCAGTTGTTCTCAAATAAACCTTACCTAGACATATTTCTTGGACTGCTATGTATAATTTGTCAGTAGGTTGTAGGAGGAATATGGTTCTCTCTGGTTTTCAAAACTAGCTAGGAATTGTTTATCTCTCATATTGTCTCATCCCTCCATCATGGATTTCCCTCTTAAGGTGCCCCCATTTCCCTCCTTTCTCCCTTACTAATACCCTTCTCCTATGGTCCTACCTCTCTTGAACTCCTTTTTTCCCTTTATCCCCTAGGTTCCTTATATACTGTTCCGTCCCCCTTCCCTTAAACTAACCCAGTTTTTATCCATATCTCCCTTATTAAGGTCTGTTTCCTACTGTTCTTCTCTTTCAGGTTCTTTCTTTTCCCCCACCTCCCTGTTTCCTTTCCATTATCCTGGTTCCTGTAGTTATGTCTGGTTGCATACTTATTTATCAGAGCCTCATTCTAGGATCCACATATGAGGGAGAACATATGTTGATTTTTTTTCTGAGTCTGTGTTACTTAACTTAGTATAACAGTTTCTAGTTCCATCCATTTACTTGCAAATTTCATGATTTCATCTTTCTTTACTGCTGAGTAAAACTCCATAGTATAAATGAACCACATTTTCATTATCCACTCGTCAACTGAGGGACACTTAGGTTTGTTACATCTCTTAGCTGTTGTGAAAAGAGCAGCAAAAAACATGGATGTACATGTGTCTCTGCAATAGGATGAGTTCTTTGGGTATATGCCAAGGAGTGGTAAAACTGGGTCAAATGGTAGGTTCATTTATAGTTTTTTAAGAGTTCCCCACACTGCTTTCCATAGGGGTTGAACCAGTTTGCAGCCCCACCAGCACTGGATGAGTGTTCCCCTCTCCCCACATCCTCTTCAGCATGCGGTGTCATTTGTTTTCTTGATCTTAGGCAGTCTGACTGGGTTGAGGTAAAATCTTAAAGTGCTTTTAATTTACATTTCTCTAAATATTAGTGATGTTGAACATCTTTTAAGATGTTTCATAGCCATCTTTACTTCTTCTTTTGAGAACTCTCTGTTCAGCTCCTTAGTCCATCTTTTAATTGGGTTGCTTTTTGTGTTGGTTCACTGTTTTTTGAGTTCATTATAAATTATGGTTATTAAACCTCTGTCAGATGTGTCGCTGGTGAAGATTTTCTCACATTCTGTGGGTTTTCTGTTTGCTTCCTTGGTTGTCTCCTTTGATGTACGGAAGCTTTAGTTTAGTGAGGTCACATTTGTTAATTCTTGCCCTTGTTTCCTGAGCAATTGATACCCCTTTTAGAAAATCCTTTCCTATGCCTATATCTTGGAGGTTTTTCCCAATTTTTTCTTCTAATAGTTTTAGAGCTTTAGGCTTTACAATGATGTCTTTGAGCCATTTGGAATTGACTTTTGTGCAGGATGAAAGATAGAGGCTTAGTTTCATTCTTCTACAAGTGGAGATCCAGTTTTGCCAGCACCATTTGCTGAACATGCTGTCTTTCCTCCAGTTAATGTTCTTGGCCCCTTTTTCAAATATCAGGTGGCTGAAATTGTATTTACTCATATTTGGGTCATCAATTTTGTTCCATTGGTCTATGGCCCTTTTTTTTTGTGCCAGTACCATGTTGTTTTTATTACTATAGCTCTGTAATACAGCTTGAAATCTGGTGTAGTAGTCCCCCCAGCATTGCTCTTAGTGCTCAGGGTTGCTTTGGCTATTTGAGGTCTTTTTTGCTTCCATATGAATCTTAGGATGTTTTTTTTCCAACTGTGAAAAATGTCATCGGGATTTTGATTGGGATTGCATTGAATCTATATATGACTCTTGGTAGGATGGTCATTTTCAGAAATTAATTCTTCCAATTCATGAGCATGGGAGGTCCTTCCATCTTCTGATGTCTTTCTCAATTTCTTTCTTTAAAGATTTAAAATTTTCATTGTAGAGCTCTTTAATGTCTTTGGTCAGGTTTCCTCCGAGATACTCTATTTTTTTTTGCAGCTATTATGAAAGGGAGTGTTTCCATATGCTCTTTCTCTGATTGCTTGTTATTGGTTTTTTGTTACCTGCCACTTCACTGAATGTGTTAATAATTTCTAGGAGTTTTTGGGTGTAGTTTTTGGCGTTCTTTATATATAACATCATATCATCTGCAAAAAGGGATAATTTGATCTCTTCTTTTCCCATTATTACTCCTTTAATTTCCTTCTCTTGTCTTATTGCTCTTGCAAGAGTTTCAAGTACTATGTTAAAGAAAAGTGGGGACAGTGGACAGCCTTGTCTGTTTCCTGATTTCAATGGGAATCCTTCCAGTTTTCTCCATTTAGAATGATGCTGGCTGTGGGTTTGTTGTATATGGCTTTAATTACGTTGAGGTATGTTCTCTCCAGTCCAATTCCCTCTAGGACTTTGAACATAAATGCAT
>NW_008336888.1:2435780-2460175 GCF_000622305.1 Nannospalax galili
ATGTTTATTGACTTGCGTAAATTGAACCATCTGTGTATCTCTGGGATAAAGCCTACTTGATCATGGTGAATGATCTTTTTGATGTGTCTGTATGTGGTTTGCAAGTATCTTGTTGAAAATTTTTGCATCAATGTTTATTAAGGTATATAGTTTTCCTTTTTAGTTGTATCTTTCTTTACGTGGCTTTGGTATTAGAGTGATGCTGGCTTCATAGAAGGAATTTGGACTCTCTCCCTGCATTCTCTTTTTTTGAATAAATTAAATAGTATTGGATGCAGATCTTCTTTAAATATCTGATAGAATTGTGCTGTAAAACCATTTGGTCCTGGGCTTTTTTTAGTTGGGAGGTTTTGTATTACTGTTTCAATTTCTTTTTTTGGTTATGGGTCTGTTTATGCTGTTAATCTCTTCTTGGTTTAGTTTTGGTGGTTCCTGTGTGTTTAGATATCTGTCCGTTTCTTTTAGGTTTTCAAATTGAGTAGCATGTAGGTTTTTAAAATATTCCCTTATAATGTTCTTTATCTTTCTGGTGTCTGTTGTGATGTTTCCCTTTTCATTTCTGATTTTGTTGATTTGGAGGTGCTCTTTCTTTCTTTTGTTTAACTGGGCTAGCAGTCTGTCAATCTTGTTTCTTTTCAAAGATCAACCTCTTGGAGTTGTTGATTCTTTGTATTGTTTTCTTTGTTTCAATTTCATTAATTTCTGCCTTGATTTTTGTTATTTCTTTTTGTCTTCTTTGTTTAGGTTTTGTTTGCTGTTGCCTTTCAAGTGTGTTGTGTTGCAATGTTAAATCATTTATTTGTGTTTTTTCCGATTTTTTGATGTAGGCACTTAGAGCTACAAACTTCCCTCTAAGGACCGCTTTCATCGTGTTGCAGACGTTTTGTCATGTTGAATTGTCCTTTTCATTTAATTCCAGGAATACTTTTATTTCTTTCTTAATTTCTCTTTTGACCCATTCATCATTCAGGAATGTGTTGTTTAATCTCTATTGTTCATGTGTTGATTAGGGCTTCTTCGGGTATTGATTGTAAGCTTTATTGCATTGTGGTCTGATAGAATGCATAGAATTATTTCAGTCTTTTTGTATTTGTTGAGGTGTGTTTTGTGCCCAAGTGTATGGTCAATTTTGGAGAAGGTTCCATGGGCTGCTGAGTAGAAAGTATGTCCTTTGGTGCTTGGGTGGAATACTTGGTAGATGTCTGTTAAGTCCGTTTGATATATGGTAATGTTTAATTCAGATGTCTCTCTGTTAACTCTCTGCCCTGTTCACCTATGTATTTCAGACAATATGGTATTGAAGTCCCCTACTATTAATGAGTTGGGGTTAATTTGGGTCTTAAAATCCTGTAGTACTGTTTTGATGAAGTTGGGTGCACCAGAGTTTTGTGAATATATGTTCATGATTGTAACATCTTCTTGATTTATTGTTGCTTTGATTAAAATGAAATGGCCCTCTTTGTCTCTTCTGATTAGTTTTAGTTTAAAGTCTATTTTGTCAGATATTAAAAGTGCTATACCTGCTTGTTTCTTAATACTTTTTACTTGGTATATTTTTCTTCTATCCTTTCACTTTGAGATAGTGTCTGTCCTTGAAAGTGAGATGAGTTTCTTGCAGACAACAAAAAGATGGGTTTTGTTTCTTAATCCATTCACATAGTCTGTGTCTTTTGACTGAGGAGTTCAGTCCGTTAATATTTAGTTATTAATTAATGATGGGTATTGCATCCTCTCATTTTTATTTCTGTTTACATTCTTGATATAGCTGTACCTTTCCACAGTTATACCTTCATTTTAATTCTTTCCGCAATCCCTTGGGTATAGTCATTCCTTTCTTCAGCTCTTTTATTACTTCCTGAACTCTGAAAGGGCTGTTTTTGTGGACATGAATTCCTTCAGCCTATTTATGTCATTGGAGATTTTTCCTTCCCCTTCGACTATAATAGACATTTTCTCTGGGTATAGTAATCTGGGTTGGCATCTGTGGTCATTTAAAACTGGGAATACTTTGGTCCAGGCTCTTCTGGCTTTCATAGTTTGCACTCAAAAGTCAGCTGTAATCTTAATGGGTTTTCCTTTATATGTGACTTGTTTCTCTTTCCCAGCTTTCAAAATTGTCTCTTTGATTTGTACATGTAGTGTTTTTACTATTCTGTGCCGTGGAGAGTTTATTTTTTGGTCCTGTCTGTTTGGTGTTCTATACCCTTCTTGTATTTGTATGGGCATATCTTTCTTTAATTTTGGGAAATTTTCTTCCACGATTCTGTTGCAGATCTCGTCCATGCCATTATCTTGGGATTCTTTTCCTTCGTGCATGCCTGTGATTTGTAAGTTTTTTTTTTTTATGGTGTCACACAATTCCTGCATATTCCATTCTTGTGATTTCTTAAATTTTTCATAATCTTTTCTTGAGTGGTCTGGTTTGTCCGCTTTATCTTCCAGTCTTTATACTCTGTTTTCCCATTTCTTTCATTCTGTTGTTGAGGCTTTCTCCTGTCATTTCTAATTGGCATACTGAGTGTTTCACTTCCTTCTTCATTTCAACCTGAGTATTCTTCAATATTTCTAACTCTTTTCTGAATTCATTCAGAAGTTTATCCCTATCTTCCTTCAGTTCTTTGATTTCTTTTTTTGTGTGTTCTTTAAATTCACTGGATTCTTTTATCATGTTTATAATTGTTCTTTTGAGATCCATGTCCTGCATTATCTGTAGGGGCTTCTCATTGAATTCCTCTAGATGACTATTGGTATTTGGTGGGCATATGTTATTTTGGTTTTTCATGTTATTATTTTTTCTCTGTGATTTTGACATGCGAATTTCTTTTGTAGTTTCCAATTCTTGTTTGATTCTCAGCCCTTCAGGTTTAGGCCTGCTTTTTTTTTTTGTAAACTTTATGTGTGTTTGTGGTTTCTTTTTTGGCCATGAAAAGGTGGTTCATCTAAGCTGCAGGTTCTCTCTTTTTATTTTATATTGGAATGGCCACATTGATTTTTTCTTCAGCAGTTCCCACAGAGACCGAATTCAGATGAGGGTCCGATGATTTCAGGCTTTCTCCTAAGCTCTGGATCCCTCCAGGAAAGATTTTGGCCTCAGGAGTTTGGGGGTTGGACTTGCCTAGGAGCCTGGCCCAGGATAGATGCTGGTGTAGGGCAGCTGGTGGTCTTGCCACCCAGAGATGCCAAGGCAGATGGGGCAGGAAGAGGCCCCAAGGACTCCTGAGGACTGAACTGAAGCGCTAGGTTGGTTTGGATGTAAAGGATCAGGAAGAGGAAAGTTCAGGTCCTTAGGCCCAGAAAGAGGCTGGCTGGTGGTTCAGGCCCAGGGAAGCAGAGGGAGGTGAGGGCGTGGCCAGGTCCAGAAGCTGTGCTCCTGTGGCTCAGAGAAGGCACTACCTTGGACTGGGTGAAAAGGATCAGGAAGCAGTATTTGTTCCCCAGGTGTTTGCAGCCCAAGATATGAAAAGGAGGAAGGCCCAAACTTGGAGGAGAGAATGGAGGTGGAGATGGGAGGGTGAATGGGGCTCCGAGCCGTCAAGGCGTTGAGCCTGGCTTTGACTTACCCTGGAGAGAAGCCTGAGGGTAGAAGCGAGGCCTGTGGAGGGTGGTACAGGCCCAGGGAAGCAGAGTTTAAGTGGTATTTTAAGATGGTAGCTTCTTAGTTAGCTTGACCACTTTAAAAATTGTTTGAAATTACTATCATCAGGCTTTATAGTCTGTGCACTTATGTAATTTTACTGGCATTTGTAAAAACAAAGAAGGATTTTGATTCTTTCATGTTCCTTAAAAAATGTACTTCAAATTTATGAATAATGAAATGAAATTCCATAGTTAGAACTTTTTCTTTGAAAGGTCTTCATATTGAGATTCTCAATCCCTTGTGGTCTATTTTCTATGGATAATTTTAATTGGGTATTCTTGTTAATTGTATTTTAAGTGCACATTTCTTTTGTATGTATATGTTCCTATGTCTATAGGTGCACATATATGTTCAGGTATGTGTGTACATCGTGTGTACATGAATATCAAGGCTGGAGGTTCTCTTCTGTGAAACTGATAATGAGCTGTTTTGTTATTAGTTTTACATCATTCCTGATTTGTGATTTCTGATACTAGGAGTCCTCGTATAATTCTTACTGTTGCTGAATTTCTGAATTGATTTCTAGTTCTTCCTTACATGGTGCAAGCTTGCAGCTGTTGGCTATTAGTAGCTGTTTTAGACAGGGTTCTTTAGAGGACTAGAACTGATGGAGAGAATATAAGTTTAAAGGAAGATTATTATATTGGCTTACATGAGTAGTTTGGAGTAGTCCAACAATGGCTGTCTCACATTGGAGAGGGTGGAAATCTGGTGGTTGCTCGGTCCATAAGGCTAGGTGCCTCAGAAGCCCTAATCTGGCACCAAAATTTTTCCTGGAGATCTGCTGGTCTTCAGTCCACATTGGAAATCTGAAGAAGCTGATTCTGATATTAGCAGACGAAAGAGCAATGGTAGCAACAGGGTAGATGAGCTTGCCAGTTTAAGTAAAAGTGAACAAAAATGCAAAAAGCCTTTCTTCTTCCATGTCCTTCTAGTAGAGCCACCACCAGAAGATAGCACCTTCATTGAGGATGAATTTTCCCACACCATGCTCACAGGCCAACCTGATATACATAGTCTCTCACTGAGGTTGTCTTCCTGTGTGATTCTAGGCTGTGTCAGGTTGACAATTAAAACTAACCATCACAGTGACATTCCAGCTTGAGACTATGTTTAAGTAATTTCCATAATCAACAAAGTCTGGACTTTATTCTTAGTGGATTCAGACCGAAAATCTGATGAAATAAGTACCTATGGTCAAATTTTCAAATATACATATTTTTCTGTTTCTAATATCCCTAATATATCACTTGAGTTGCACAAGTTCCCTCTCTACTTCATATCCTTACTTCTTATTTTCTGTTTTCTTGCTGCATTAATGTGTCATCTTTATGCAAAATGTCATGATTTAAATCTGGAGTATCTCCTCAGTGCCATTGTATGAAAGATTTTTGAGTCTAGTAGTTATTCTTGAGAGGTGCGACATGGTGGATGGAATGTGGATTACAGGCAACAAGACTTGAAAAGAGTATTCAGACCCTAACTCCCTTTCTTTCTCTGTAAACTTGATGCTTCCAGGCTGCCATGGGGAGAGCAGCCTCTTCCCTGATATATCCTCATTATGTTGCACTTTGCTGCTGTAGGTTTAAGGCTACCAGGACCATGGGTTGAACCTACAGAAACTGCGAGCCAGTGAAATCCTTTCTCCTGCTAAGTTGATTTTCTCAAGCATTTTTGTGTTACTCGGAAAGCTAATAAATGAAAGGACTTTCATATCAGCTTACTTTTTGGACATTTTCTCTTTTATTAATACAACAAATATTGTTTAAAATAGCAATTTATAGTTTCTTAGACATGTGAAATACAGGAACAATGACATAACTAACAATATACCACACATAGAATACAGGAAATGATGTGTAGATTTTGAATTGTTTACTTATATCGCCATGAATTGACGCTGGATGAATCAACTTTTATGACTGAAGGTATTAATGAATTAATCTGCTATATTTCTTGCTGTATTTATAAACAAGACCTCTTTGATTATTGTCTTGGATCTGCCAATGTACTCTGCCCTCCATAATCATTTAGTGAGCCATTCTTGAACTGAAGTTTCGAAAAGGGCCTAGAAAATTTGTACTATTCATTATTGTAATACCAGTGTTATCTCAATGTTGTCTTTGATGTAGGAACTACTAGAGATCCCTTTCATTGTTAATAATGATCCTCAGTGAGGCAACTGTCATTCAGCTTGTCTAGAAACCATTTTGTTATGAACATGACTGATGCTGAAAGATACTGTAATATTTGTTAGCTACTTAGCTACTAGCAGTTACATTTTCAAAACAATGTTTGCTGTTGTTTTTGTTGTTAGTAAACCTAGGAGACCTTTGAATGAATGTAATTCAGTTACCATTTTAAATCTTGGTTTTAACTTGTAAACTCAGATATGAAACCTATGCCATTGCATGCCTGCCCAACTTTACTTCTACTTGTGCAAATTAAGTATCCTTTTAAAATTTTCATATTTGATAGGGGTATTTTTGATTCTGTGTATCAGTTAAAGATTATATTATATCCAGTAGTTTTTTTTTTTAAATGAGATTCACTGCACCAATGTTTGGTGCTTATATATTTACAATCATATTGTTTTGGTGGATTGTTCCATAAGACAAAGCAGAGTGAGCCCTATGTGGGTTAAGAGTGTTGCAGAGGTGAAGTTGGGGCAGTCAATCAAAAGTAACAGGTGGGTGAATATGAGCAAAGCACAATGATAACTGTGTGAATACATGATAATGAAACCCATTATTTTTGTGCTAAATTGAAATATTTCTGAAAAGAGCAAGAAATGAAAAAAAATTCCACAAAATTAACATTAAAAAAGAGACTGTATTATGTAGAAGATACCACTAAACAGTTTGACATGTTTGATTATTCAATTCCTGAGCAAACTGCTAGAGAATGACTGTTTTGAAGCCAGCTGTTCTCTGGACAAATTTTCATTAACAGGATTTGGAAAAGAATGTTAGTAATAGAGACCTACTATTACTTTCCAGGAACAAAATATCGTCCCTCTCATGTCCTTCCAGCTTAGCTCTTCTTATCTAGTCCTATAGCATTTTATTTTAGGACAAAGAGAAGAATAAACAAACCTGAACTATAGAACATGGAACTTAGTGCAATGTAAGGAAATGTCCTAATGTTGAGAATAACTAATGTTGAAATCTTCCTGAGTAGAGTTGAATCTAATTGGGATGGTTCAAGGGCATTTTTTTTTTTTTTGGATAGATAGTCCCAGGCCTGAAAATGAGTTCTTTTTTTAAAAGTCCTGATTACTGTTTTTAGGAAATTATATCCTTGGTATTTGTTCCCTAATATATACTGAATTATTTAGTGAGAGAGCTGTTGGGCAACCAACTCCACAGTCCAGAGTAGAGTGGATGTTTAAAGGTTCCCTAGGGTTAATTTCTGTCCTTTGTGATAGCCCTGGAACAGTTGAAGTCTACCATGAAGCTTATTTAGAAGATCTATAGCATGATTGACAAGAGGGTATAAAGATATATTCAGGCATTCATCATTTTGCACAAAGTTACTTGTTCAGAATAGTGTTGACCAATAATTGCCACGTTGCCAGCCCAATACTGTTATTGACTGTCATCACCAATCTGGAATATGGGATGGACAGGGTTGGATCGTTCATATTCTTTTGTTCTATAGATCAGGTAGAAGTGTTTGACAGATTGATGTTGATTCGCGTACACCATCAGTTCTCACTTGCACTTTATTTTCCTTTCATTTTCATTCTGCTTTATTCATTGTATGACTTTAGAACAGTCATTTCTTAATGAACTCCTTATAGAGCAGTTAGAACAGCATTTTTTATTCACATTTGTAATTTCCTATCATGAAGGGATAGAAGGAAAATATTATTGAGCATTTGCTATTATCAGACCCAATGCATGATGCTTTTATCTTTCATCTTTTAAGCAATGAAGACAGTTTCTTCATTTTGAAATTGAGAAAAATATAAAGATGGCTTATTAAGTGTCTCAAAGGTACATGGATAGTAAGTGGAAGAACCAGAAATTGAACCCGTAAGTGCATATCCCTAAAACTCTGTGTTATACTCTTTCAAATAAGCATATAGATCAGAAATGAGAGTAATATTTCAGTTCAGTGTAACTGCAAGCACAGTAAAAGCTGAGGCAGGTTGCCAGGTATACACGAAATCTTACTCTTGCATTCCTTCTCATCTATGAGTTTGTTCTCCTAGTAATCAGTTTGTTTTTGGTTAATCTTGATTGTGTTCTGATGATTTCTCATTTATTTGACTTGCAACCTGCTTTATAGAGCCGTGATTTATTGAATATCTTGGAACTATATCCTTGACAGGCAGTATTTTAAGGTGAAATTGCTGTGTGAGGATTTTGTTAACCTGACATTTTGTGGTTTTGCCTCATAAAATTGGTAAAGGACTCACAGTGTGGAATGTTAATGGGGTGAAGTAATGAATAAACACCCAGACATGAGCAATCCTATCGCTCAAACTCCATGATTCTTGGGGGGTCTTTGTAGACAGTAGCCTTTCTGAAAGATAAAAAGCAGTAGGTGATCTTTTTAACTCAGCAGTTGATCAAACTCTGAAACTGAGTTTAGAAGCCAAGCAGGGCTTTGCATGTGGGAAAGTAATTGAAGTTAAGCTAATATGATCTCTCATGATCATTTTAGGTTTTGCAACTGAATAATTACCAGTTACCCATTTCTTGTAAGCCACTATCACCCTTTATATTCTGTTCAGGTTCTAATTACTGTGTTGCCTGTTCCACTTGTATGTCTCAGTGGGTTCATCAGATAAGTAGTATAATTTTAGTGTTAGTTGTGCTGATTTTATTTCAGTGAAGAAATATGTATTTTTTCCTTTTCCTTCATATAATTTTACTTGAAAAATTATTAAAGGTTTAGAAATGCCTCAAGTTGGGAATGCTGAGTCTTCACTTTTAGATTCCATAAAGAGAGCTCTGTTTTCTCTTCCATTTTTAAAAAAAGACCTAATAAGACTTTGTTTGAGAAAAGAAAAAGGATTCTTCTATTAAGACACTTTGAGAGGCACATGTTTAGCTACTATTTAATTCAAAGGACATTAATTTAAAAATATTGTTGAGATTTTTATGATTATATATCAGTGAGATAGCACAAAGATAACCTTGAATTTTTTATTTTAAAAGAGAACTAACTGTTTCTAAATTGAGGGGAATTTTGTTTCATTGCTCAACATATCGATCACTTTTATAGGACCACTTCTAGTGGTAGAGATTATAAATAGTTTTAAAGCCAATTTGATATTTTACTTTAATTAAATGTGGTCTTCTCTCTCCACTGAGTGCAATGCTAAGTTAAGATCTGGAACACTTTCATTAGCTCTTCTCATTTTCGTGTAGGTTCCTGAACATGTAAGCAAGTCGGTGCTGTCACTCTCATGTGACTAATAACATACTTTAATCTACGTTGTCCTTTACTTCTGATCTAGTCAGGTAACTTACCTTCTTTGTGATTCTCTTAAATTTATCCCTTACCTTAAAATTCATCTGTTTAACCTCCTTAGGCTCTATTCTTAGCATTATTCATAGAATTATTGAATATTCTATTGCTGATTTTTGCCTTCTTTCAATTGTTCTGTTTAAATTGTACCCCCACCCCCAAAAGCTCTGCCTTATAGTAGCCAGGTATATGCCATGTTGGCCTTCAGTTGTAATCTAAAAGTTCCACCCACTGCAGCTGTTCATATATTATCTAATTTGGTAAAAATAGGTCAGTTTCATATCAGGTCTTAATTGTTCCTCAGAATTTTACTTTCCAGGTTAAAGAATATTCACACTTTAACCTACCACTAAAAGGGCAGTTTTCTAGGTGAAGAAGAGCTGATCTCCCTAAAACGAGGCACTCTAGATAAGCTGACCTCAGTAGATGAACTTGCACTGAGGAATGTCTAAGAACACCAACTTGACACAATAGGCCTTAACACAAAGGACAGAATGTATGAATTCCAGTGGGGAAATGCTATGGGATGGTGCCATTTGGGATGGGGTATAAAAGTGATTAAGATCAATTGAGATGTTCTGTATGCTATACACAAAAATTCAATAAAAAAAATTAAAAAATATTTTTGCTAAGAACAGCCTTTGCAGAGTTATTCTAATCTGTATATGTGCATGGTTTCAGATTGAATCCTTGTAAACTAGTATCTCTAAAGCAGATTTAGATCTCTTAATGCTCTTTCTGTGATTTACAAGGACTTGATTAAGATGTTTTCATTAAGGTGTTTGGCAGAAAACATACCATATCAATTTTAGATATCAAATGCTAATTGATTGCATCTTTATAGCCCAGCAACTCTTAGAATACTTCTCATTTTCTCTCTCTTGGTCTACATGCCAAATATTTTCTTGACATAATTTAGAGGTGACCACATGGGATTGCATGACCTATCAAGAAGGCTCACCCCTGGAGAAAACCATTTCTCCTTCTCTCAGGAGCCATTTATTGCCCAGTGCTCTTTATCTAGGGGTGGGATCTTGTGAAATCTCTCCCATCCATGCTTACATGCCAAATATTTAAATAATGAATTCCCTTCAAGGTAAGTACAATCTCAATCTTAATAACATATTTCTTCTTTGGATTTTTGCTTTGACTAAATTATTTATTTCTCATAGAATATGGTTTTGAGGGTCATGAATCATTTCTTCTAAACTTGTATTATGATGATTGATTTATTCATAATAAATTATCTCTTTGCAGTGAGTTTATTTAAACAGAAAACAATTATTTCAATAACCACTTTTCTTCTCAGTCGTTCTCTACTGGGTTTTCTTTTATACTGTATGTCTAGAATAATTATATATTATATGGGAAAAATTGAAAAATCATCACATAATTATATCTGTTTTGTGGTTCACTGAAGGAACCCTGAAAAATACTGCACATCTTCTGGTATATATAACAGTTACTTAGGGAGTATTGAGAGAGCAAATTTGTATTCTAGCAGTTCTACTTCTTCATGGTTTTACTTTTGTGGTTTTGGTTACTGATGATGAACTATAGTCCATAAATGTGGATAATCCCATAAATCAACAATTCATAAGTTTTAACTTGTTCACTGCTTGAAGTAGCATGAGGAAATGTTGGACTGTACCCTTTTGGCCCACACTGGACATAAGTTGTCATCTCTTTGTATTGTGTATCCATGTTCTCTAAGCTACTTGGTCCCTTAGTCACCCAGTCATCTCCGTTACCATACAGACTCTCATGACACTGTACTGCTTCTTTTCAGATAACTCTTATTTTTCTCAGTAATGGCTCTGCTAAAGAGTTCTTCCATTAAGTGAAAAGTTTTTAGCATAGTAATCGAAAAGAAAAAAAAGTTAAATGCTAAGGTTTCTAAGATTTGTGGTGAGAATGAACTTTATATAAACCTTAATATGTACAGGAAAATGAAAGACTAATAATTTTAAAATAATAATCTTTAAGGTGTGACATGTGTGCATATATATGCATATATGTAATTATGAAAAAATAACTTTGGAGAATGCTGATTAAGATTTTCTAACTATATATTTTTGTTTTGACATCCATTATATTTTTTTTAGTTCAAGGAAATCCGTATGTTGTAATGGGGGAAAACCCTGTCTTTCTTAGCATCTTGGCCACTTATTATAACAGACGGCAATATAATGATTCTAACAGTACAAAAAGAAAATTATCTTTTATTCTCTGTTCTAATTGGCATTTCAGACCCAGAATTCTGTCTTGTACATTATTGGTCATTTTATGGCTATTACAGTTGTGATAACCAAAAATGTTTTCAGAGAGTGCCATTTTTCCTCTGGGAGACAAAATTAACTGTGCTTGAGAACCAGTGTTTGGAGTGTAGGTTTCCTTCTATAATATATTTTAGCCCATTAAAGGTGCCTATTTAGAGAGGATTTTCCTAGATATTTTTGGTCTTAAATTATTTAGTCATTATTTGTACTAGTTCTCTTTGAACTAGAATAATTATATGTTGGAATGCCTTTCATCAAAACTTTTTGGTCATATATGTTAAAATTTTAACACTGATCTCATTGCTATATTTTGAAATTCCTAGACAATACAAAGGATTAGTCAGAAGCCTATGACTTTCAGGTATGTGCATTTAAACTAGAAGCTTTGGAAGAGAGAGGAAAATTTGAAAATTTAAGCATTGAATAAAGAAAAAGTCAAAGAATGGGATTTTGCTTTTGAGCCACACTTCCTATACTTATTTCTTATCCCTGATCCCAAGTTTATGAATTCTGCCTTTTACCACCATTTCCTGTTTTCTTTCACCTTTATCTTTCTATCTCTTTTTTTTCTGTCTCTTTTAATACATTTTTATGTGTATGTGGTGTATATGTGTGTGTGATTGTTTTTGTGGGAGATGCATGTCTTTGTGGCCCAAACCATTCATCGTGTTTCCACCATATTCATTGAGACTGGCTCACTCAGTCAAACCAAGAGTTGGCTGCTGTGGCTAGCCAGCTTCTGTAGGAGTCTTCTCTCTGCCATTCTATATACCAATAATAAACCTTTGAGGAAGGAGTTTCTGGAAAGACTCCCACTTACAATAGCTTCAAAAATATTTAGAAATAAACTAACAAAAGACATTAATGACCTCTACAATGGCAACTTTAAATCTTTTTTATTGAGCTTTTTAAATTCCATACATTTTCCACTCAAATCCAGACCCCCTCCTCCATCCATGCCTCCCTTTCCCTCCACCAAACCCTGTGCACTCTGCCATACATGCTGAGTTCTGGTCATTCAGGTGTTTGTATCCAAATGTCCTTCAGTGTAAATGTGCCCACTAGAGTCTAGACAGCCCATCCAGGGGTTATATGTAAGTCATATTCTCCCTCACCCAGCAGCAATCAGTATCAAATAGTTCTCAATCTAGTGCTGACCCACCACTCCCCTATGGGCCCTCATTAAATTGAGCTGACATGGGCACAGTGCTCGATGCCACTGCTGCCATGGGCTCACATGGGCAAGCTTCCAGTGGCCTGGAAGCCTCCACCTCCCTGTGTTCGTGAACCAGCCCTAGCTCTTGCAGTCTTTCTGCCTCCTCTTTTGCAGTGGTCCCTGTGAGTGAGGTTCTATCTAGGAGTCCCATCCTACACTCTACAGTCTGTTATTCTCCAAAAATTGGCCAGTTGTGGCCTTCTGTGTGCATAGCACTCTTGTACAAGGAAGCCTCACTGGTGAGAGTTGACGGGTGCATTAGCCCTCTCTCTTCCCCTTATTCTGTTATGTTCCATGAGCCTTAGTTGTAGAGATTCTACTGCAGATATGTCACCTAGTACTGGGCATCTCCCAGAATATATTCTGTGTGCCTCACCAGATGTGCAGCTCTGCAGTAGCCTCCTGTTGCAAAAAGAAGCTTCTGTGATGAGTGCTGTATGGCATGCTTGTCACTCTAAGGGAGGTCTCTTCTGTCTGGCACTGTGTTCTCTGCCAAGCAGCTCCCAGGTATACATATGCATTAATGTTCAGACACTCTATGTGCCCTAGAAACACTATGAAAACTTTAAATCTTTGAAGAAAGAGATTGAGGAAGACATAAAGACTTCCTGTGCTCATGGATTGGCAGAATTAATATTGTGAAATGAGCATTCTACCAAAAGCAATTTATAGATTTAATGGAATCCTAGTCAAAATCCCCATGACATTCTTCATAGGAATAGAAGAGAAAAAAATCATCCTAAAATTGATATGGAATCACAAAAGACCATGGGTAGCCAAAGCAGTCCTGAGCACAAAGAGCAGTGCTAGGCAGATTTAACATACCCAGATCTCAATCTCTATTACAAAGCTATAGTCATAAAAACAAAATGATATTGATATAAAACAGATATGTACATCAATGGAGCACAATAGAAGACTCAAATATAAATTCTTGCAAATTCAGCCACCTGATATTTGACAAAGGTGTCAAGAACACACACTTAAGGAGGAAAGACAGCATGTTCTACAAATGGTGCTGACAAAACTGAATCTTTACCTGTAGAAGAATGAAATTGGAGCCATATTAATCACCCTGCATAAAAATCAACTGCAAATGAATCAAGGACCTCAATGTGAAACGTGAAATGTTGAATTGAAACTGTTCTTCCCTCCCTCCCTCCCTCCCTCCCTCCCTTTGTTTCTCTTTTTCTTTTTTTTTCTTTCCTCCCTCCCTCCTCCCTCCCTCCCTGCTTCCCTTCTCAGTCTCACTATGTAGCTCTGGTTTATCTTTTACTTGCTATGTAGACCAGGATATCCTTCATCTCATAGAGCTCTGACTGACTCTGCCTCCTGAATGCTAGAATTAAAGGCATTTACCACGAAACCCAGCCTTAAGTCACAGCTTTGTAACTTCATTGCAAGCAAGTAATTTATTACAGAAGCTCTGACAGTGACTGCTAAATGATCATTAGCTGTTAAGATGTGTAACACTATCTATATCCTAATTATAGGATCTTCCAACTTAGTGATATAAAGATAGTTGTGATCACACTGAAAGGAATGTTTGTTTCAATTTTTTAAAACAATTATTCAATTTTTATGTATTTCATACAGAGCATCTTAATCATCTTTATACCCCCTTCCCCGCTGGCACCCTCCCATAAACTCCCCAGTGGAATTCATACATTCTATCATTTGTCTTAAGGCCTATTGTGTCAAATTATTTTCCTCAGCTGTACCTCAATGCAAGTTCATCTGTTGAGGTCTAGTCAGCTTATTTAAGAGTCCCTTGTTTTAGGAAGATCAGTTCTTCCTCACCCAGCAGTAATCAGTTGTCAATATTTCTTCAGCTAAGATTGAGGTCATGTTCATTTCCCCAGCTCTGTGCTGGATATTTGTCTGCTTGAGTTTGAATGGGACTTGTGCATGCTGCCACCATTGTTTTAGGTTCTTATGAGCAGAGTCTCAGGAGCTTATAGTACTCTTATTTCCATATGATTGTGCACCTCCTCCTAACTCTTACAATCTTTCTGCCCCCTCTTCTACAATGTTCCCTGAGCCCTGGGTCGGTGAAGTTTAATATATGAGTTCTTTCCAAAGTCCCACACTCTACAGACTCTTATTCTCTACAATTTGTCCATTTGTGACCTTTTGTATTCCTGGCCTTCTGTTGCATGTTGTATGTCCTCTACATATTGTGAAACGAGCTGCAATGAACATGGATGTACAGGTATCTCTGCAATAGGATGAGTGCTTTGGGTTTATGGAAAGAAGTGGTATAACCTGGTCAAATGGTAGATTCATTTTTAGTTTTTTTTTTAGAGTTCTCTATTCTGCTTTCCATAAGGGTTGCACAAGTTTGCAATCGTTCCAGCAGTGAATGAGTGTTCCCCTTTTTCCACATCCTCACCATGGTTTATTGCATTCTGGTCTGATAGACTGCAGGGAATTATTTCAATTTTTTTTGTATTTGTTGAGGTTTGTTTTGTGCCCCTAGTATGTGATCAATTTTTGTAGAAAGTCCCTTGGGGTACTTAATAGAAAGTATATTATTTGATGCCTGGTGGAATATTTGGTAGATGTCTGTTAGGTCCATTTTATGTATGATATTGTTTGGTTCAGATGTCTGTTTGTTTATTCTTTGTCTGGTTGACCTACCTAATGGTGACAGTGGGCTATTGAAGACCCCTACTGTTAGTGAATTGGGATTAATCTGTGTCTTGAAGTCCTTTACTACTGTTTTTTTTTTTTTTTTTTTTAAGTTGAGCGCAGGAGTGTTTGGGGGCATGTATGTTCATGATTGTAATGTCTTCTTGGTTAATTGTTTGGGGCATGGTGGGATTTTGAGAGCTCACCACCTTGTAGAGCTAAGAGGGTAGTCCATAGATCTGGGGTGCTAAGAGCAAAAGCAGGCCTGTGCCCAAGGCTAGAAGGAGAACAGGATGTGAGGTCCTGGAGATTGGAGTTGCTCAAACTGTGGGGGAGTCAAGGTGTATTGTTTGGGATCAGACTTACTAGTTAAGAGGGTTGGTCTAGGGAATTCAAGGCAATTTGTGGGTGAGGACAGCCAGGGAAGAAGGGTGGTCTCAGGTGTGTGAAGGCAAGTCAAGGGTGGGGACAGCCTGTGAAGGTTCTAACAAACTAGGCTGAAAAATTGAGCTGGTCTGAGTGTAGGGGATCAGGATGCAGTGGGCAGTTCTGAACTAAGAGGGTAATGCAGAGATCTGGGGTGCTAAGAGCAAAAGTGGGTCTGTGCCCAAGGCTAGAAGGAGAACAGGATGTGGGGTCAGGGAAATTGGAATTGCTCAGGCTGTAGTCATAGTGGGTGGTAACAACCTTACCAGGGAAGAGGGATGGTCTCAGGACTTACGTTTAATTTTTTTAATTATCATAAATTATATTAATAATTATTTCAAAATAGAAAAAATTTAATTTCATATTGATAAAGTGGCACTCTGATACTAAATTAGCAAACAAAATATTATCTGTAAGAAATGGATCATTACATTATTAATAGAGAAACATTTGTGTTGTTTGTGTGTGTATATATATATATATTTTGTTTTTTTACAAATCAGTACATTGTATTTTGACACTTGTGCTGTTTGTTTTGGTGTAGATTAAGTTGTAAAATTTGAGGGGGAAAGTTCAATGTGAAACCCAGTACAGGAATAGTAGTTTTTAAGTGGTAGACATGTACCTGAATCAGAAAAGAGGACAACAGTGTATAGTGCAGTAGAGCTTTGTTTATTCTGTAGTGTGGAAAATTCTGAAGTTTATGAGGTCTGTTAGGGCAGTATTGATAGATAAAAGAAAATTAGCCTATCTTGTATGTTGATGTGTTAAATTCTTTATGAAGACTCAGTGTATCACTTAAATAATAGCCCATACCTTTCCCCCTTAGGTATGTCTGTGGCTTTTAGAGCAAATGGCCCATTTTTCAATCTTAGAGCTTTAGTTTAAAGGATTATTTTCTAACAATCTCAAGTATTCCCAAAGAAATAGAAGTGTGCCAATTAATGAAATTAAGAGTCATAGTTCCCAGGTTAGCCTTTTCTTGTATGAATGATCGTTTCATTCAAGTAAGGGAATTTGATTTGTTTTCATTATTCAAATGTTAGGCCAAATCAAGTGTGCTTTGATGCATCCTGAATAACTAATCTCTAAATTCAGGGTCCCAAGAGGCAGTGTGGAAAGGATGTCTATAAGTCAATTGTGTACTTACACTATATTCTTACTTAAATTCATTGTTTTATGTACATTTTCATAGGTTATCTGTCATGGTTTCTTTAAGTGCATAATATAGTAGCAAGACAAAAGATTTAGATTGAGATTTTTATCCTTTATATTCTAGGCTTTCCGAAATAAACTTTATTCTCTTGATTTTCTTTATGATTTTTAAACCTTCAAGTATCAAAGCTTGACTGATATTTTTCTCTATCTTAAAATTCTACTGAGATTGCACTAATCTTTTGTTGATAGGAAAGGAAAAAAACTGGTGTGTTTTCTATAATAAGGTGCTCAAAATATGGTGGTATTGCTTATTTTCCTTAATGAAAAAATGGAAAACATGATCCTATAAGGGCAGGACTGATTTACCTTCCCAATAACAGCATAGAAAGATTACTTTTCCCAAGTATTTGCCAGCATTGTGATTGCTTTTAATCTGTTTGCTGTAATTGCAACTAGACTCTAAATGATCCTTGATTATATAAAACCAAGTTGTTGTTCCTTTGACCTGCCTTACTCAGATAATTCTTCTTTTTCTCATTGTAAGAGAACTCCAAGAACCTTAGTTTCTACAGCTATATTGCAGATATAACTCAAAATCTGAGTTAGTATCTGTACTAGGTCCAAGGTACTCCTCAAAAATGCCCCCCTTTCACAGTGAAGATATCTGCCACCTTTGGAATCACATCTTGGTCAAGTCTATCCTGAGGTCATACCCCATAGTTTCATACCACTCTCTGACACTTAACTTCTAGCAAATGCTGACTACTATGTCAACCCACCACAACTCTACTGCTCATGCCCCACCGGCTACCACACTTTGAGTGTGTAATTAAAAACAATTATATGAAACTGAAAGTAAACTTTTTTTTAATAAAACCAACTGGGACATGATTATAGATCTATGTTTGTAGAGCCCCCCGTCATAGTTTGTAGCTGCTGTTGCTTACAAACCATACTCTTCCTGAATTATGTGGTCTGCTTTGGCATGAATACATATTCTCTTTGAGCTGGGGATTGAGCAGATGACCACATGAAATGATGGATGGTATGGTATGGCTGTTTTGCATACTCCACTGCTTTTGAATTGCATGCTAGCCATCTAGTCAATTACACTGTATGTGACTATTCAAGTACATATTGCCCTGCTTAGTTTGTTGGCTGTTTTGAGTCTTCTAGGTACCCATTAGAACAGTGTTGATGTTTTGTTTTAGTAAGTCATAATTATTTTTGTTGTTGTTGGATCTCAAGTGGCTTATCACCATCTAGATTCATTATCATAGGACCAATACCATGCGATATTATCTCTGTAGAACAAAGCCTTTTGGGAGGAGTATGGTATACAACATCATTTTGTGGATTGACAAAATGAGATCTGATTTAATTGTTACATAAATGTATACACATTCACACATACTTGCGCTTCACATTTCATGAAAATCTGCATTGATTTTCATTGAAATTTTTCTTAACCTCTGTTTTTTTTTTTTTTTTATGTGTACATGAATGTTAACTCACTATGAAAAAATGAACTAAACATTGAGTCTCAACAAAGGTCAAAACTACCAGGAAGTTTTTTGATGGAATTACCCCAAATTTAGTTTAGAATAATAAACTAAATAAGTGATTGTTTCAAGCTTCTGAGCTTTGGATTGGCATATTATATACCAAGCTATGTATTATTTGTATCATGATTTTTATTATTTTTACAACTCCATTTTTTTGTCTAACTTATGACAGCTAGCTTATAGTTGTGTACCTATAGTTATTATTTTATTTATATTATTTGACTATGAAAATCTATTATGGTTCTTTTTCCTCAGTAATTATTTACATTGTTTCTATTAAAATTTATTACTAGTGATGGTGTTAAGAGCATTAAATTTAAAAAAAAAATTGTCTTTATTGAATGTTTGTGTATTTCATACAGAACATCTCAACCAATCTTAATCATCTTTATAAACCCATCCCCACTGGCAAACTCCCACAACCACCCCCCCCTGCAATTCATACATTTTTTTTTTCATTTCTGTGAAGGCTTATTTTGTCAAATTTGTGTCCTCAGCCTTTCCTCAATGCAAGTTCATCTATTGAAGTCTAGTCAGCTTATTTAGAGTCCCTTGCTTTAGGAAGATGAATTCTTTCTCTACTAGCTGTAATCAGTTGTCAGTATTTGTTCTGCTGAGATTGGGGTCTGCTGTCTATTTCCCCAGTTCTGTGCTGGGTTTATCTGCTTGCCTTTGCATGGGACTTGTGTATGCTGACATTGTTGCTGTAGATTCAGATAAGCAGGATCCCAGGAGCTTACTGTAGGACTCTATTTCCGTATGGTGTACACCTCTTCCTTGGCTCTTACAATCTTTCCACCCCCTCTTCCTCAATGCTTCCTGAGTCCTAGGTGGGTGAAGTTTAAAGGAGGAGTCCTGTCTCAGAACTAGCATTCTGCAAATTTTTAATCTCTACGCATTGGCCATTTGTGACCTTTTGTATTCCTGGCCCTCTGTTGTATGAGGGAGCCTTATTAATGAGAATTAAGAGATTCATTAGTGTCCTCTTTACTTCTGTTCTGTGTTCTGTGTGCCTTACGTGTTGGGGTTGCCCAGATCACTTAGGCCTGGGAAATTTGTAGACCAGTTGTGTTACTTGGTAATAGTCTCTTTCTGGTTCTTTGATGAGTGGTGACTGGAATATTTGTATATATAAGGTTACATATTTTGCACGTAGTAAGAAATTACATTAGTCTAGGGATGTGACAGTCTTGGGGTTTTCTCTAAGATCTGTGATATCTCCAGCTATGTGTACTTGATTATGTTTATAGTACTACACTTGAGTTTCCTCCCAATGAGTGGGCTTTTAGTCCAGTTAGGTAGTTGCTGATTGTCCCCAAGATAAAAATGCCACTGCTGCACCAATGACATATGCTGTGCTGACCATTGATATGTTTATTTGGTCTTGAAGCTGGTGTTGGACCATCAATTGATGTTTTCCCTTGGCTCCTTCCTAGTGTTCTCCAAAGCTATGAGACCTAACCTTTAGGGTAAGTGGCTTCCAGGTCAGTTCCAGGTCCATTGTGTTAAGAGCATTTTTATACATGTTTCATTACATTCTTGAGTAATAGTTTTAATGATATTTTAAGTTTAAGGACTAATTTTTTAAAACCTCAGCTTATGAGTTTATATTAGTGTTTTTCAGAATATGATATAACTTGCTTCTGCTTTTACAGTAACTTTGAATTGATAGAATTCATGCTATTCCTTATATGACAGTTGTCATTTTATTTTTACAGTTTGTTGGCCTGATGGTTGTTAAATTTAAACTATACATTTCTTAGACACCTGCCAAAAGATTTCCGTACTTTGTAAAAATACAGATTTTTATGGTGTTATCTTTATTTTTTCTTTAAAAACATTTTGTTTATTTATTTTGTGTGTGAGTGGCAGCTGTGTTTATAGAGATCAGAGGACACCTTGCATAAGTATGCCTTCTCCTACCATGTGGGTCCTGGGGATTGAGCTAAGGTCATCAGGTTTTGCTACAAGTGCCTTTACTCACTGAACCAATTTGCTAGCCCTTTGGCCTTATGTTTTCAAGGTCTATCATTATAAAATCCATTTCTAGCCCGTGGTTAGCACATAATCTTTCTGGTTACAGATGAAACAAAGATTGCTAAATAAAGCAATCATGAAAATAAACTTTTCAGATGACATGTAAAAGATATTTATTTTACCTCTGTAGTATTAAAGTACCACAGACATAATTACATGATGCTGCTTTTCCTTCAGGAACTGTTTAAAAGAGTTCTCTGTCCTAAAAGTCAGATAAGGTGATTTTGACTGGAACATTGGGTCCTATCGTAATATCAGTATAATCTATCACTAATAGAAAGGAATCTTCTAACAAGTGGTTTTATTTTTCAGATATTCTAGACTGTTTTATTCTTAAGGATTCATCATTTTTGTTTCCTCATATAATTCTTGGGCTAAAATGCTATACATAATAGTTTTTAAAAGTGCACATAATATTGAATTAGAGAACTTTTTCCATGAAAACATTGCTATATATTATTTGAGAGAACTTGTAATTCTATACGAATGTCAGTTTTTTATAATTAAAATAGATTATTTTCCTGGTTAACTAAGGCAGCAGGATCACCTTTAGTTTGAAACCAGCCTTTTCAAGTGAGATTCATTCAAAAATGTGTATAGGGTATGACATAATTTCATGTTTGAAAGCACCATGCTTTTTTTGTGTTTCTCTCATCACTCAGACTAATATTTCCTTATAGCTACAATTCCATATCTCTTTTCAATATACCTAACACAGAATGTAGAATTTGCAATGGATAAAATAAAATTGCAGAACACTATGTATTAGAAGTCTTAAGGTGCTACATAAAATGCAGGTAAATAGTTAAAGATGAATTTCAGATAATTAGCCAATAATACTTGACACATAGTTATATTAAGGAAATACTGAATTTTTTATCTGAAAGTTGAGCTTTGCTGAGCACCATGTACTTTTATTTGTTAAATTTGGGAACCCTAAATATGATTAATTTATATAAAAAATTTAGATATGACGTTTTCTTCATTTCTTGAGCAACATCTGTCAGCAGATGCAGCCAATTATTGGTGGTTGTGTTTCTTGTGATTAGAAGGGAGGAGGGAATATTTTGAATGTCTTAGACTCTCTACATTGTGTTAATGCAGCATTCTTTTAGAAACACTTAGGCCACTTGTTAAATATTTAATAAATACATGATAATCCTCCTAGAGCGCATGAATGGGAATGCTAGATAATTATATACATAAATGTTAAATTGTAATGAAGCAAGTATCTCAGAAATGACATTTATAAATGTTACGAGATTATAGATAGGCTGACTAGACTCAGTGGATGGACTTGCACTGGGGAATGGCTGGGGACACTGACAGCTCAGTGGGCCTTAACGGGGATGACAGAGTATATGGGCTCCAGTGGGAGGTGCTATTGGAGGATGCCAGTGGGGGCAGGGGTATAAAGATAATTAAGATTTTTTTTGAGATGTTCTGTATGAAATACAAAATTCAATAAAAATATATAAATGTTATGAGATTATACAGTGGGAAGATTTGGCTCATTTCGAAGATCAGAGAAAGCTTTATATTTTAAAATTAATTAATTAATTAATTAATTAATTTTATTTTTGGTCTTTTTGAGACAGGGTCTCCCTGTAACCCCAGCTGTCCTGGAACTCACTATGTAGGTCAGGCTTGCCTTGAACTCACAGAGATCCGCCTGCCTCTGCCTCCCCAGTGCTGGGATTAAAGGAGTACGCCACCATGCCTGGCTTTAATTTAAGTTTTTAATGGCAGGGATTGAACCTGGAGCTTGCACATACCAAATATTCCCATTACCACTGGGCTACATCCCAGTCCCACAGAAACTTTTCTTGAAGAAGTGAAGTTGGTCTTTGGATGTGAATGAGCTATTGTAGATATTAACTAGGTTAAGAGAATGGCTTTTCTGACAGTGCAAATGTGAGAAGTATTACAGTAAAAATAAAGAACTGAAAGAAGGATAAGTGCTTTAGGTAGGGGGTGCATGATGAAACTGTGGGGATGGACTGTTGAGATCTGTATTCAAAGAAAGAGTCAAGATTTTCTTCATGATGCAATGGGAAGCCTTTGAAAGGGACCATAGGTAACTAACAGGACCACCTTATTTTGTTGTTGTTGTTGCTTGTTTATGTGTTTATTTTTGAGACAAGGTCTCACTGTCTAGCATCAGCTGACCTCAAACTCTCTATGTAGAACATCCCAGACTATCCTGTCTAGATCTGCCTGCTTCTCTTTTGAGTGCTGGGATTAAACATGTTTGCCACCATGCCTGACTTTAACTTTGTTTTGAAAAGACCATTTTGAGTGATTGGAAGGTGTATGTGATTGCAGGGTATCGTGGTCTATGAAGCAGAACTAGAAGTTTCATGCTATTAGGAAATTTGGAAATGAGAGGAGATAAACCTTAGAGATAAAATTCACAGGATTTAATGATAATGTTGCCATTTGGTAGGCACCAGGTAAAAATAATTGAAAATAACATCTGCATTTCTTATTTGTACAACATATGCAATTGAAAGTAATAAGGTTGATGACTATGTAAAGAGACAGCTTAAAAAAACAAAATCACTTAGAAGGTTGTTTGTGAAATTCATATGTTGTTAGAAGGCGAGTTAAGTGATTATAATATGAATTTTTTTATCATGTAGATTTGGATCAGGTAATCCCTTTGCTTCAAAACCTCGTATGAGGGTTAGAGGTTTGACTCAGTGGTAGAGCATTTGTTCAGCTTGTTCAAGTCCCAAGTTGAATCCCTAGCAGTTTAATGAACATAAACAAATAAGTAAATTAAAGAAACCGAATAAAAACGACTCAGTATTAATTACCACCTGCTGTATAAGGAAACTTCTCTGGTGAGAATTGAGAGAAGATTAATCCTAAGTATAAAGGTTTCATTGAAGATATGTCAGGGTTAAGCATCTCACAGGCACTTATTCTGTATGTTTGACTGATTCTGGTACTCTGTAATAGCCTGCATCTGTTGCAAAAGGAAGCTTCTTTGAGAGAGCAGAAAGGTACATTTGTCTGTGTATATGAGGGTGCATATTTAGAATAAAATAAGAAATTACACTGGTCTAAGGTTGTGGCAAAAGTAGGTTTTTTTTCTCTAGGTTCTGACCTCCCCAGCCATATGTATTTGGTTATGTTTAAATACCATACATGAGTTCCCTCCCATTGAGTAGCCCTTAATCCCATTTAGACAGCTGTTGATTATCCCCAAGATAAAAGTGCCACTACTGCATTAATTTGCAATAGCAATAATTTGCTGGGCCAGTCATTGTTTATTAGACTTTACATCCGGGTAGGTTTATTGATTGGCAACTTGTATAGTGTCCGCTGATACCACGAGAGCTAGTCTTCAGGGAGGAGTCTTTCAAGTCAATTGCATCTCCATCACTTCAAGACCTGAATCCAAAGCATGGCCTGTCTTGAGTTATAGGGTCTTAACACAGAAACCCACACTTCACCAGTGTGCACAGAACAAGACGCTGCAGATTGCTTATCTTCCCAAGGCTCAGGGATCATTGTGGAAGCGGAGGTGCAAAGATTGTAAGAGCCAAAATGAATGGGTGATCACAAGAAAACAGTCAACTGGTCAGTTATACATAGGAGCTCACAGCAGTGGTGACAGCATTCATAAGCTCTGTGTAAGCTCAAACCAGACAAAATCCCAGCGTAGACTAGGGTAAAAAATCCCATTTCAACCTAAGAAACTTTTCACAATTAATGTCTGTTTGGTGGGGGAAAGACAGCGTCTTACAGGGATGGGACTCTTGGTGGGTCCAGTGGAAGGACATTGGGGGACACAAACTAGACTCTATAGTCTGTGTTATATATATAAGAGAATACATTAAATTGAGTGGGGTCCATGAGGAGGGGCAGAGATCTAAATACCATGAAACTATTGTATGAAAGTTAAAAAAAAAAAAAAAAAAAAACCCAGGGGGAAAAGGGGCTTCGGGCAGAATCAA
>NW_008336888.1:2462328-2464568 GCF_000622305.1 Nannospalax galili
AGGAAGCTTCTTTGAGAGAGCAGAAAGGTACATTTGTCTGTGTATATGAGGGTGCATATTTAGAATAAAATAAGAAATTACACTGGTCTAAGGTTGTGGCAAAAGTAGGTTTTTTTTCTCTAGGTTCTGACCTCCCCAGCCATATGTATTTGGTTATGTTTAAATACCATACATGAGTTCCCTCCCATTGAGTAGCCCTTAATCCCATTTAGACAGCTGTTGATTATCCCCAAGATAAAAGTGCCACTACTGCATTAATTTGCAATAGCAATAATTTGCTGGGCCAGTCATTGTTTATTAGACTTTACATCCGGGTAGGTTTATTGATTGGCAACTTGTATAGTGTCCGCTGATACCACGAGAGCTAGTCTTCAGGGAGGAGTCTTTCAAGTCAATTGCATCTCCATCACTTCAAGACCTGAATCCAAAGCATGGCCTGTCTTGAGTTATAGGGTCTTAACACAGAAACCCACACTTCACCAGTGTGCACAGAACAAGACGCTGCAGATTGCTTATCTTCCCAAGGCTCAGGGATCATTGTGGAAGCGGAGGTGCAAAGATTGTAAGAGCCAAAATGAATGGGTGATCACAAGAAAACAGTCAACTGGTCAGTTATACATAGGAGCTCACAGCAGTGGTGACAGCATTCATAAGCTCTGTGTAAGCTCAAACCAGACAAAATCCCAGCGTAGACTAGGGTAAAAAATCCCATTTCAACCTAAGAAACTTTTCACAATTAATGTCTGTTTGGTGGGGGAAAGACAGCGTCTTACAGGGATGGGACTCTTGGTGGGTCCAGTGGAAGGACATTGGGGGACACAAACTAGACTCTATAGTCTGTGTTATATATATAAGAGAATACATTAAATTGAGTGGGGTCCATGAGGAGGGGCAGAGATCTAAATACCATGAAACTATTGTATGAAAGTTAAAAAAAAAAAAAAAAAAGACTCAGTGGGTAAAGGTGCTTGCTGCCAGATCTAATGACCTGAGTTTAATCCTTAGAACCTGCATGATAGAAAGAGACAACCAGCTCTTGCAAGTTGTCCTCTGACTTCCATGTGTGCTGTGGTATGTATGTACCCACATGTTATTAAACTTCAAGGATCTTCTTTAATGTCATTTTCTTGATTATCTTTTTCCTTCCCTGAAGCTTCTCTGTTTCTGTCTTTTTCTCTTTGTCTCTGTCTCTGTCTCTCTCTCAACACACACACACACACACACACAGAGAGAGACAGAGAGAGGAGAGAGAGAGAGAGAGATTTAATAACTTGTTGCTTTGGTAAACAAATACACTCACCTTTGTTTCTGGATTCCTGTATAGTCTTCAAAATACTGGGTTAATTTTTTAGGTCCAGGTCAACCATTATCTCTCTCAAACGTGAACACTCCAGGCTAGGAATTACCTTGTGAAATTTCTTTAATTTTTTCAGAGTATCTTATTTATATAATATCTTATTTGTAATACATAATGAATTATTGGTTTTGCATATAGTATAATGGCTATACTATGTCTAATTTCTATTACATAGTATTTTTTAAAGGTTCTGTGTATTTAATACTGAACCAATCAGTTTGCTCATGCTGAGCAGGTAAGAAAGTAAATCAGATTCCTAATTTAAATATGACCAAATCTCCAGGTTAAAAACTTTTAGTTCCGGCAGCTCTCCGCGCTGGGACTCCCTAAGCGACATTCACCCTTCCATCCCCCACTGGCCCTGCGCTACCGCTCCTAGCCTGCACTACTATCCTCAGGCCTCTTGGGAGCAACTCAGTCCCTTTCTTGGGCTCCAGGAGCACCACTTCTGGTCCTGGCCCCGCCCTCACCTCTCTCTGCTTCCCGCTTCCCTGGTCCTGCAACACCTGCCAGCCTCTTTCTGGGGCTGACAGCCTCTTTCAGGGGCTCCGAGGCTTACCATGCCTCTCCCTGATCCTTTGAATCCAGTACAACCCAGCTACTCAATCCACTCCCTGGGAAATCTTGGGGCTTATTCCCACCCCATCTGCCTTTGCATCCCTGCGTGGCAGGGCCACAGCCAGGGTCTCAGGTCAGTCCAACACTCAAGTTCCTGAGGCAAAAATCATTCTTAGAAGATTCCAGACCTAAGGAGAAAGTCTGAAAACTTCTGACCCACATTGGAATTGGGCCACCGCGGGACTCCTGAAGACAAAATCAATCCGGCCACGACAATATAAAATCAAAAGAGAGAACCAGAAGCTTAGACGAACCAGCTCTTCAT
>NW_008336888.1:2470843-2472955 GCF_000622305.1 Nannospalax galili
AAGGCAGCTACATGCGAGAGTCTTTTATAATTCTCATCCATTCTTGGTGAGAGATATTTTCATTTCATGATGGGAGTGTTCCATCTCCATCACTCAGATGACTGGATAAGCCATTTGCTTTGCCTGTAAGAGGGTTTTCTCTCTCCCTCTCTTTTAATGGAATGTAATGTTATAGGTTAATGGATCATTTCAGATTAGAACACAGAAGCAACATTAGACACACTAGATTTGTGACTGTACAAATTGCAAAAAATGTGTATTTGTGTATATTTACACACAGTGTGTGCGTGTGTGTGTGTGTGATGAAGTTGTAACCCACTGAGAAATATGGAGAGACTTTGATACATCCAAGAACATCAATTTTAGGCTGTGGGTGTAGGTTACTAATATTATTACTCACTGGCTTAGCATGCACAAGGCCATAGATTCTGTCCATAGCAACAGAGACAAAAAGAGAAGACCAAGGTGGGTAAAATATAAATAATTTAAAAAAGAAAAAAAAAACTTTTAGTTCCATCTGATAGGACCAATGGATGACAATGATTCAGCTTAAGTAGTCAGTCGTGCCATAATGTATGAATCCTCACAGACCCAGCGTGACTCTCCTCCAGTGTCTTCTCTTGGAGTTTACACAATTAATAGCAGTTGATCATTCATGAGCCGCAGTGGTTTGCAGAGATAAATAAAGCAATCTCTGAACTGTCCATGTGAAGCTGTTATGATATTACAAATAAACATGGCTTTTCTTTCAGCAGGATATTTATATAGCGTTTTTATGTGACTTTTTCAAATACTTATTCTAGTTGAATGTGAATTTTCAAAAACAATAAAACTAACATCTGACAGTTGTTCAGAAAACCCTTGTTTTAGTTTAATCCTGTCATCACAGAGATTGTTTTTTCCAGTAGCAACTCTGTATTTTCCTAAGGATTGCTGGTGTTTCTCCAGAGCCAAACATGTGATTTCCTCTCTCACCCCTTCTCACAGACAGAAAGTAATAGCAACTTGAGGAAAGTTACAACTGTAGCAGTTGGCTGAGTGTCTTCAGAAAGTAAGATCTGGACAAATACTCATACATTTTCTAAGGTTCCATTACATTGAGAAGAGGAATAAATACTCAGAGCTCCATGAAATAGTTGATGTAGAGAACAGATTTTGGATACACCAGGATGGCTTTCACAAGACTTAGTTATTTTGTTATCTCTTATACCAGTGCCTCACATAAGAACATTCTTTTGACAAGGAAGTCTTGATTTGTGCTTAGTGCTAATTGCTTCAGTAAATTATTTCATCTGACAGTTTTGTAAAGATTGTTGCTTCAAGGAATTATTTCTTTTTCAGGTAAAATACTAGAACCATATGAGAAAACTGTTGATGTAAACCTAGTATTAACACTAGAGGATTATAAATTCCCAAGGAGTTTTGTTTTGTTTTGTTTTGGGTCACGAGTAATTAAAAATTCCAAAAGTTATTGTTTTTATATGTCTCCTGGACTAAAAAATTACAGTTGATATCCACTCTGAAGTTTGGCGAGTCTCATTAATTTAGGCCATACCTGAATGGCAATAATGGTCTACCCAGCCAGTTATTGGAGGATATTAGCACCATCTTGTGGTGCCTCTTATACTTTGCCACTATTAGACAGAGTGGTAA
Source organism: Nannospalax galili (assembly GCF_000622305.1). Taxonomy (NCBI): domain Eukaryota; kingdom Metazoa; phylum Chordata; class Mammalia; order Rodentia; family Spalacidae; genus Nannospalax; species Nannospalax galili. The sequence continues at coordinate 2,472,497 of NW_008336888.1, forward strand.
TCTTAAAGAGAAAAGGTAGAGATAACTTCAATTTAAAAATTAGCTTTTGATTGCATATGCAAGTTTTTATCATTTGACACTTCAATATTTTAGATTTCCATAATATCTTCAATTTTTTATTTAATTGTATTTTTGTGATTTTTTTCATATAATATAACAATGGTATTTAGAGCTCTTCCCCTATCCCTACCTCCCCTTATTGCCTCCTGCCCAATTTAATGTGCTCTTTTATAAATCAGCAGGCCAATAGTCTTAATTAATGTCCCCAAATGTCCTTCTTTGTGGTTCTATCTACTCTATAATATTTTAAACTTAAGGTCTTACCTATTACAATAATAATTTATTCATATACTTAAGTCTTATGTATATATAATGATAGTTTTTATAGTGTAAGACTATTTTAAACTACTCTAGCAAGTATTTTTGTTATATTCTACAATTATATGATATTATTATGAG
>NW_008336888.1:2473010-2492172 GCF_000622305.1 Nannospalax galili
AATGAGTTTTTGTCATGACTGTTGCTGTAAGATAGTACATAAATTGATTTTAAAAGCATATCTGTCAAAAAAACTTAACATATACTCAGTATTTCATTGAAAATAATTTTATAGTCATAAAATAACATCAAAAACATCATTTTCATAAAAATCAGAATATTAATTTTCTTTCAGACTTTCATTGTACGTTATTATTTTGGGCATTGTGTTCCTCAGTATTTTTTTCCATACTCGTAAATTTTCGTTTTTGCTTTGGTTTTTGAAAGAGCATCTCTTTCTTTAGCCTAGGCTAGCCTAGATCTTATTATATAGACTGGGTAGGCCTAGAACTCTTGGTCAACCTTCTGCCTCAGCCTTTTAAGTACAGATTGGAAATGTGATCCACCATGCTTGGTTACTTTTAGTTTTAAAATCATTTTTATTTGCAAACAAAATATTTAAGTGATATTGAGGATTATTAGTTCTATATAATTAAAAAAAAAACTCTAAGTGGCACATCTTCATTGCAACCTTTACATATAAGATGAATGCATCTCTCTCTCACCTCTTACTGGAGAAATTTCCTTATGCAGCAGATGGTGATTAACATAGAAACTCCCAATTGGCCAATATGCAGACAAGAGGCCACAGATGGCTTATCCTTGAATAGGACACCCATTTCAAACCTGTGTCTCTCAAGGCATTGGTGGCAGCCTGCACAAGTCCTATGCAAGCTCAAATCAGACAAAATCCCAGCAAAATCCCAGATAAAAATCTGGGGCGATGACTTTGCAATTTTCATACAATATAGTTTGATGGTATTTCAATTCCTTCCCTATTGATCCATTTCCCACTGCCTCCTGCCCAATTAAATGGCCATGCTTTTCAATTATGGATTTGGACTGTGTGTGTTCTGTATATATAAGCACATGGCCATGGATGGGGAAGGGATCGAAATACCATCAAACTATATTGTATAAAAATTGCAAAAATTCAATAAAAAAAAAAGTCACCTGATTAAAAAAACAAGTTGATAGAAATGGATGAAAGTAAACTTTAGGATTCACAAACATGGTAGCTATCATAATAGAGGACATTCTGTATCTTATACAAAAAATATACTACATGTATATCCATGTAAAATGTCTGGTGTAGACTGGGGAGATGACTTAACAATTAAAGTTCTTGTCACAGAAGAAAGAGGACTAGATAGAGTTCATATTCCTAGAACCCATGTAAATTCTCATTCTCATGAATGCCTGCCTATAATTCCAGCTTCAGAAGGAAGAGACTAGGGATCTCTGGGTTAATTTGGCTGGGGAACCTAGCCATGCATTTGTGAGTGAGCTAAGAGTAAGGCATAAAAACAATGAGAGACGGTTCCTCACGTCAACCTATTAGACCTCTATAGGCATGTACCCCCCCATACGCATTTCCACACAATATACTTGTGCCCACACACATGTGAACAGACATACACACATTCATGCACACACCATACACACATACACGTAAAAAGGCAAGCACTGGTGGCATGTCACTGTGTACCTACAATTCCAATACTGGGAGATGGAGACAGGACAACTATGGGGCTCACTGGCCAGTCAATCTAGCCAATCAGTCAGTGAGCTCTAGATTCAACAAGAGAGACTCTCTCAAAATTAGAATAGAGAGTAATAGAAAAAGACAGCCAAACTTGACTTTTGTTTTCTACACATGCATTCATGGGCATGTGCTTATATATACAGAAGACACACAGTCCAGATCCATAATTGGAAAGCATGGCCACTAGCTTTTGAATAGGCACACAATACAAAAACCATGAATTATTGATTACAAAGATGAAGTACTGCTTTGTTTCCTTTGGAAGACATCCTTTTGAAAGCATTTCATTGGAAACTTGAAGATTTTATAACTAAGAAAATGCTGACTTTTAAATTTGTGTACTTTTATATTTTCTAATTACATGTTTTATTTTTTAACAGACCAATGGTATTTTTAATCTAATCTGGCAAGAATAAATGGTGATGTAGATAGTTTGGAATAGAACTCAGAAAACTGAGAGTGGGGGTTTCAATGTCAGAAACAAAAGGATTAACATTGAGGGCCAATTATGGTAGAAAGTTCTTAGCCATTTTGAAGATTTCTTTGATAGAGCACAGATGTATCCCTTTCTCTGAAAGATATTGGTCTTAGTTTCTATGACTAGAGTGTGTATTATTGCGTCATCCATATCACTGTGGAAAACTAATCTTTTTAGAGGGAAAATCATAATTTTCAATTCTTTTATTTTGAGTAGAATTCTTCTATTCCCTTATATCAGAAAGTAGTATTTATAATCACAAGCTTTGGGAAAGGTAATATCAGGACTGACTTGGTAGTGACAGCAAACCTAAACAAGATATGAAGTGTGAACTGAGAAACAAACCACAAGTAGCTTTTTTATCATCACTCCTCCTTCAGTTTCCTCTTCTGTAAAACAAAGACAATACCTACATATTGGAATCAGCACCTAGAAGTCATAGCTGCTACTTTTTAAAAAAATATTTTATTAATTTTTTTATGTGTATGTGTGTATTGCCTGCATGTAGCTAAGTGCACCCATGTTGTGCAGTGCCCGCAGAGGACAGAAGAGGGTGTTGGATTCCCTGGAACTGGAGTTACAGACAGTTGTTAGCTCCCATGTGGGTACTGGGATTTGAACCCCGGTCTTCTGCAAGAACATTGTGTTTTTAACCACTGAGCCATCTCTCCAGCCCCATAGCTGCTACTTTTTGATAATTAGCAGAAGAGAACTTCAGAGTGATTTGTTTTATCAGATAATCCAGCAGCCATCCAGTTATAGTATTGAGGGTCTGAGGCAAGTGTTCAGTATCTTATAGTAACAAACCTGAAATTTTCTACAATTTTAATACCATAGTTGTCAAATTTCTTATGAAGTTCTAAGTAATAAATATTTTAGGGTTTTGTGTTCTCAGCTGAAACCGATCCATGATGCTGCATTAATTGGACAGCAGCCATTGACAACATGTAATGAATGAATGACTGCATTTTAACAGAACTTATTTTGGGAAGTTAGTTTTAATTTTGTATGATTTCACAAGCCATGCAATATTCTTTTGTTCTATCTTAAATTACTTAAAAATATAAACTTGTCCCAGTTTTCAGTCTCTATAAAAACAGATTTTTGGCATACTGAGTACAGTTTGCCGATTCCTTTCTTGAACATATGTGAAAGGAAGATCACAAACACTACAACAGAACACCAGAGACAGTATCTTCTGAGAGCAAATATTAGAACTATTAGAACTGTACTTCTGTTGTCAATGGAAACCACTCATGTATGTTTGTGTGTGTATGTGTGTGTGTGTGTGTGTGTGTGTGTGTGTGTATGTACTCATGTATATTTTGTGTGATGCACCTGATAAGAATGTCAGAGGTCAGCTTCAGAAGTTTTTCCTCAGGAGCCACCCACCTTGTTTTTTGAGAGAGTCTCTTACTGGGACCTAGGATAGGACTCAACAAATAGGCCAGGCTATAGAACCCCTGTGATCCTCCAGTCTTTATGTCCTGAGTACTGAGATTACAAGTTCATGCCACTTTGCCCAGCTTTTTTATGTGAATGCTGGTGATCAATCTCAGGTCCTCATGCTTGTGAAGTAAGTACTTTGCTGACTGAACCATCTCTCCGTCCCAATTACTCTTGATTTTGAAAGGATAACTTTTAGAGGTAAGTATCTAGGATTATCATCTTGGCTTCTGAGATTATTAGATAAATTAGCACTAACTTCTCCCCTAAGCCCCTTCTAGACTGGGTGAATACTGTGTAGAATTCTACTCAGACTGGTTCTACATTATCCATCATGAAGACACAAGTAAATGAAGAAAGATGTGCTGTTTAGTATGGTTCTTTGAGGCACATCAGTGTCCTCAAGGATCCTGCAAAGGTTTTCTTGATTGAAGTACACACTTAGTATTCCCTATCATTTTTTTTTAAAGTTCTTTCTTTTACTTTATGTGTATGAGTGTACTGCTTGTATGCATGTAAATGCACTTGTGTTGTGCAATGCCCTCAGAGGTCAGAAGAGGGTGATAGATACCCTGGAAGTTACAGATGGTTCTTAGCCATCATGTGGATGCTGGGAACTGAAGCTGGGTCCTCTGCAAGAGCATCCAGTGCTCTTAACCACTGAGCCATCTCTCCAGCCCTGTATCCCCTATCATTTCAATTGTACTTGGTTTTCATTTCTTCAGTGTGCTTACTAGAGTACTGGCACCTTTACCCATATAACATGAATCTTTCTTCGTGTTTTTCTCTTGAAAGATTTATTGATTCATAAGACTGGTTACCTAGCTAGATACTTTAACAAGTTTCTGATACCCAGCACTTCTAGTTATAGGAAAGTTGAAGAAGGAGGTCTTCTTAGTTCTTTATGTAATTTCATTAAATTAACAGGATGTCTAGGGGGTAATAAGATTAGAAGCTGTTACCGCTAATAGCATAATTAGCTTTATAACCAGAGTACTAACAAAGACAGTAATAATATAGTAAAAAGTAGTAGCATGTTTAATTTTTTTCTGGAAGTTGTAACCAACACAATCAATAGTACAGCATTCCTGGACTCATAATTTGAGATTGTATCCTTTAGAACATATACTTTTGAAAGTGGTCAGTTTTATCAAGTTAAAAAAATATGAATCAGTGGGAAGCCATTTCTATCATCCACTCTACCTTTTAAGATGTAGGGTAAATGTCCTAGCATCTTATTCATCTGCACTCTGTCTTCTTCTCATAGAGTGATTAACAGTGCAGTGGTTCATCAGCTCTATATATGAGTATACTTGTATAAGGGGAAATCACATCTTTGAAAATATTTTCAGCCTTTTCCTTTTGATCATATCTGCCTAAAGATTTCTTTTTGATTATGTAAAAGTTAGCTGTGGTATATTTCTAATACAGCACAATATTACTTTTGGGGTACAAATAGTAAATGACCACATAGCCTGATACATCAATATCAGTTGAGCTGAATTGTTATAAATAAATAAGAATTGTTGTATAACAGACTGTTTAAATTTCGTTTCTAGTTAAAAATAAATAGGCCTTGACTTGTGTTTTAATATGACTCAAAAATAGAAAAAGTATAGGAAACATGTGCACATGGCCTGATGCATAGCACTTACTTTTGGAAATAATGTGAATAGAGGTAAAGTTAATAAATGACATGTGAACTAAAGTGGTTTCCATTAAATTTGAGAGTGTATAGGAGAAATAATATGATTTAGAGTTTAAGGAACTGGGTTAGAGGGAGGAATATTTGCTTGAAATGAATAGTTTATAGACAGCATTGGTGGATACTAAAAGAGAAATAAATTTTTGAGAGGAATTTAGAAGTACAGATTTTTATAGTCAAGAGACCTGGTTTTGTATCCTATTTTCTGGGTAACTTTCACAATCTTAGACATATTTTTTAAGGCTTAATTGTCACAACCATAAAGAGTTTAAGTATAACCTACTTCCTTGGATTATTGTTAAATTGAGTTTGATAAAGCCTGTGAAGTGTTTAAAGTAGTCCCTAGTATATTACATATGTTAGTATTTGTATTTTGCAACCTGGGGGACCACAGGTTCAATCTCAGCCACCTCTTTTTCCATTTAAATGTATTGACAAGAATAACCATCTAAAGGGAAAGCATTATGTACAAGGCAATTAATCTTTGAGATCAGAAAGACACATGATCACTTTAGCGGGCTCAATGTAATTTCATGACCACTACCCTAAACATGAGTGCTCACTGCTTCTTGATAATTATTCTCTGTCTTCCAGTTTCATTTACCATTTACTTCCCTATGTATACTCTTGTTTGAGTGGAGTATTTGGAGATCTTGCTAGAAATATAGAAGACCGCACAGCAGGACTTCAAAATCACAATCTTCTTTTTAAAAAAGTTATATTCACTGGGAGTTTCCTGTTTAAAGATAAGTGTTAGAAAAGAACTGTCCTAAATCATTTTTTTCCCTTGGTTTATTTCCTCCTCCCCTCTCTCTCTCTTAGCTTCTTGAAAACCATTTTATTGTTTATGACTTAGCTTTGCACATCTCTGAAAGACTGAAGGAATTAGAAAGCATACTCATAATCACACAACTATGAACTTCCTGAAAGTGTTCTGGCATTCTTCATTCCTGTTACTGTAGGTGGACTAACTATGTTCCTGTCTACAGCTGGTTCACTCTATCATATCTCTTCTACCTGTCAAGGACATTACTCTAGTAAATCTACTTATCCCCTAGTAAGATCTGTCTGTTTCCCTCTCTGCTGGATCATTCCCTGTAGTTCTGGATGCACCACTCCCTATCTTAAAAAGCCCAGCCTTTTCCTGGATTTCATTTTCCCTTTCCAGCCACCAACACTTTTTTTCACTTCATTTGTATAAAAAATTTCCAAAAGAGTTATCTATACCCTCTGTACTTTTTTCTTTTCCTATTTCTGGACTCTTCTAATATTGACAGCAGTATTTGACAATGCTGCTAATTCTATAATATTTGAAACACTTTCTTCCCTTTGCTGTTTTCCTTTTACATGCCTGGGTGCTTCTCACTCTTAATGACAGTTTCCTCTTCATTTCCTCAGTCTCTTATGTTGGGGAAATTCAGTGTTGAATGATTGTTATTCATTATCTTTTGACTTCTAACCCCACTTACACTCTTGGAGGTCTTGTTTCACCATTTCTTTATTCTATATATCGTCTTTATGTCTGTAGCTCTCAAATTTTTCTGTCTTGGCCAAACTCCTTATATTTAATTTTATTTAGCCAACTTGGCACCTTGACTTGGATATCAAGTAAGATTAGCATGTTCACAGTGAACTTCTGCTTTTTCTCCCCAAACTTTTCCTTCCATCATTCTTTCCTTCAGTAAAATTTTGTCTTTCCAATGACCTAAGGATAAAGTGAAATCATCGTCACTCCTTTTGCTTGTATTTGGTGGCTAGTGTTTTCGAATAACCAGGTGGCCCTTCAGAAATAATTCAGTCTGACTAATACACCACGTTGAGTTTTAGACTTTTACTACAATATGAAATGATTAGTAAATTTTTTCTAATTTTTAATCCTACCAGTTTAACTTGGGATGTAAACTCAAAATCAGAAGTTCAACTAGTAGCTTAGTATGATTTAATTAGAAAACGTTATAATGCAGGTGCATACTTATTTTGCCAAGGTTGCCATATTTTCATGTCAGAGTTTAAGTGATGAAGTATAAGTATTTAATCTAAAATGATTTCATTGTGGAATATTCATTTTGTAAAATGTGACTCTTTTTTTTTTCATTTTCCAGTTCTAGAAATTTATGAAGGAGCTATATTTCTAGTACAAGTCATTTTGAACTCTCCTACACCATGTCTGAGACCAAGTTGTTTCAAGTTCAAGCACTCTTAGATGCATTTGAGACAGCTAACCATTTTATATTGATATTACTTGGATTGGCTCTACACATTTCCCTTTTTAAAAGTTTTTACTGAGAATATATTAAACATAAAATACAAATTAGTAAGAGAATACTTTTCTCTTAATTTGGACAAATGTTAACCTTTTGCTTTATGTTCCACCAATTTGCTTTTGCTTATATCTTTTAGAAAATTTATAAACATCATGGCATTTCAATTCTAAATACTTAAATATAAAATATGACATTTCCCTGATATAATTCTCTTATATTAGGCAAAAATCTGCATTCTCTTCTCACTTAGAACAGTTAGGGTAATTTTCCTAAATTCATCTCAGAACAACTCAATATCCAAATGTGTCCAGTTATCCTTCAAATATCATTGTCTTTTTGTTTACATCAGAATCCATTCAAGGAATCCAGAGTCCTCTTTTTCATGTGGTTGCTAAGTCTCTTAAGACTCTTATGTTCTAGATCTTTCCATTCCCATGTTCTCCCATGGCAGCGATTAGTTGAAGTGATCACTTCAGGATTTCTATAATTTTACTTTCATTATGTCATTTAACTTAATGTCCTATCCCTTGTATTCCCTACAAATTAGCAGCTAGATTTAAAGGAAGAATTATATTCAAGTTAAACTCATTGCTAAAATCTCTATAGGTAATGATGTGTACTTAATGTGTATCACATCAGAGGAAGTACATATGTTTGGTCATGGATGTATTTGTGATGTGATGGTTGATTACTAAGTGGAGAATATATTGTAATATTACATTTTTCATGTTTTATTCTAATTTTGAAATCTTTAAGTTTTTTGGTGTTCTGCTTATAAATACAGTTTAGCATCAACTTTTCACAAAGATAATATTTCTGAATCTAAAAAGTTCATTAGATGTGCCTTTCATTAAAGTTGTCATTTTTCACAACTAGAGTTAATTTCCTAAAATATGAAAAGGAAGCTTAAGGCACCAAAGCAGCCACATTCACAGTAACAACTTGGAAATTATGCCATTTAAAATTATATTTTCAGTTTCCCCTTTTTGGAAACCTATCACTCTTAGCTTCTGCTATGTGATATTAGACAGATAGTTTTCTCATCATCATTTTGGTTTCCTGCTCAAAAGCCAAGACAAATATGACTAATTTGAACATTCTTTCCTTAATCTTTCTGGAACATGGATTACCAAGTTTTATCAATTTTCCTTTGTTGGTAAATAAAAAGTTACTTTCAGTCTGAACAGTATCAATATAACACTTCTACTGTGAATGACACAGTTCCTGACTTCTGGTAACCCCTGAAAAGTTGTTAATTGTTCATCTTATCACACTAAAGTATACTCCCTGAGACTTTACCTCTTTGGCATAATATAATATTATCTGTTCCTTTCTCGTTTGGTGCTCTAGTCTTTCTGTGCACAGTGGTTATCAAATTAAAATGTAACTAAAAGAGTGCTTGAAATTCTTAAGACTGGTTAGTGTAATGCTGTTCTTTGGATAACAGAAATATTATCCTTCAATGGCAGTGCTTTGTTGGTCTCGGTAATAAATTCCTAAAAAGATTGCTTTATTGCTCTTTCTTTTCAGCATCTATTATCATTCTTGGTTCCCATGAAGAACAAGTTTAGATTTTAACCAGTAAGCATAGAATTAAGTGAGAACATTTAATAAATATTCTATGCATAAAGAAATTTCAGCTTCTCAAAAATTATTTCATCACAAGGAAAATAAATAATTCTGGTCCTAAGTATCTCAAACAGTTGTATAAAGATAAAATGTAAATACGCATACAGTTTTGGGTATTGGATGTTGCTATGCAAGTATTGTGATATGCTGTTGTTTTCGTATGTGTAGATACTATTTCTCGTTTACTCTGCATTAGAGGCTTTATTCATTAGCTCCAATACACTTAAGAACTGTGTACACAGGTATTCTTACCACTCTTTTAACATGAAGAAACTCAGACTTAACATAAAAGACGTAGCTGTCTTGAAATTCGAACCTAGGTTCTTGTGATTATACTATAAGATAATCCTTGTAGAAGGTGTTTGAGACTCTAGTCATTTTAGAAGTACTGTTAACTGTAGCAACTCTAAAACTTGTTAATATTTTAACAGTATCTAGAAACATTATAATAATCCAGTTTTCTCTAACTCTTTACCCAAATGTGCTTGATTTTAGTGCTGTTCTAAAGTAACACGTTTAAAAATTTTTTATTTATTTGAGAATTTCATACATGTATGTAATGTATTTTGATCATATCCACTCCTCACACCCTCTTCTATTCCAGATCTTTCCACTCACATCCTCCTTGAAACTTCATGTAATTGTCTCTTCCTCTTCCTCTTCCTCCTCTTCCTCCTCCTCTTCTTCCACCCCCCACTCTTCTTTTCCCTCCTAGAGTTGCTAGGTTTACAGGTTTTCAATGTACCTTGCCTCAGCAGCATTTTATAGTTACATTTTATATGTCCTGTACATTTTGTCATATTTATTTCTCAGTATTTTGTAGTACTGATATTATTCTTAATCGTGATTTTGAACCTTTTAAAAGTGGGATGGGATTTTTGCACAGCTATGTATCACTCCATGGGAGTAAAATTTTGAGAACTGTATTATGTGTTAGGGGATTTAAAAAAAAATACTACATATCTATCATAGCTTGTACTTACTTATACCTAGATAGTATAGACTGGCTGATGCATAGGATATATGGTGTAGGTATGTAGTTTATCCCATTGCTGCTAGGGCCATGATGACCAAAACACCATTTTATTATCATTGTGGATCATAATCATGTACTGTACTGTACCCATGCTTTCATCAGACTGGTCTCACTGCAACTTCATTTATACCATGAACACATGAGTAATGTATCACAGTGGGTCATTTTGAAGGCCACTAGAAAACAAGAATTTATACTCATTTTTAATCAAATGAGGCCACCATCATGTATGTCATCCCTCAGGTGCCAAAATATTATATAATTTTAATGTATTATGATTTTGATGTGAGTGCATGACTATAATATAAAAGTAATCGTTCCAAAATTAAACAGTTTAGTGACATTTAAATGTACAGTTGCTAACTCTGTTTTAGTTCCCAAACATATTTTTATCCCTAAAATGAACTTGGTATTTTAAATTCCCCATCTTCTTAGTCCCTGACTGCCACCAGCCTGTTCTGTTACTATGACTTTTTCTATTCTGGATCTTTTGTACCTGGCTTCTTTCACTTAACATAACGCTTTCAAAGTTTAACCGTGTTGTACCACATGTCAGTACTTATTCCTTTTTCATTGATAGTTAATATCTATTCAGTCTATTTCTTCATCCATCATAGATATTCAAAATGTTCCTACATTTTGGCTTTTGTGAATAGTGTTGCTAAACACACACACACACACACACACACACACACACACACACACACACTTGAATACCATCTTCACTCTATTTGGTATATACCTAAGAGAGGAACTGCTACGGCATGTAGCATGCTTTTAATTTTTAGGGAGCTGCTAATCACTTCCACATTAGCTGAACCAGTTACATTCTCACCAGCAAGGCTTGAAGGGTATTTTTCTCATATCTTTACAAAAACATGTTATGTATTCTATGTGTACATGGTTGTTAGTCGTCTTAATGGGTTTGAAGAGTTACTTCATTGTAATTCTTATTTCATTTCTGTATGATGTTGAATAGCTTTTCATACCTTTTGTGTCCATTTGTATAAATGGTCCTCTTTCCTTCTTCTCCAAAACATGGTAGAGATCATTTGAAGATCCGTGGAGTTCTCTCTGTGCAGCTCTCTTATTTCTGGTTTTCTTTCCTGAAAACTTCAGTTTTGTCTTTTCTGTTTGCAGATTCTGCTGGGTATTGGATGGGCTACTTCTTTTGTGTATCATTCTGGAAGTTCCTGGAGGTAGCAATAAGATGTGACAGTTGTGAGATTCACAACTCTTTAAAAATCGCAGTGTCCAGCTCTTTGTTAGCTGATTTCTTGGGTTGCATAGCTAGCTATGATATAATATTAAATAATATGATTTTCTTAGGTTTCAGTTTTGTCACACAAGCAGGTAAAACTTGGCCTATATAGAATATTTATTTCTTTAATGGCAAAAATTTAGGTCCAGAGTGTCCCACCTTCAGATTAACTCCTTTGAGAATCCTGTGAAGGGCTCACCTCCTTTTTCATGTGTCATTTGTATCTGAGAGATTAAGCTTTTTTTGGGGGGGCTCTCTGCTGAGTGTGCTTGGCAGAGTATGGTTGGACAGGTGTTGGGGGTAATCAATTGATTTTCTTTGTCTGGCATTTGATGTAGATTACTATTCACCTGAGAGTAAGGGGCTTTCTAAATGAAGTTTGAATCTATTTTTAACCATTGGCAAGAACTGAAGTAGTCTTAATAATGAAAATCATATGCTTTGAAAGAAGTGGACTGAGGAGTACTTACTTCATTTTAGTAATGTGCATTTTCTCTTTATTTGTAATGGAAATCTCTTTTCTTTCCAGAAATATCAGAAGACTTTGTAGGATTCACATTTCTTTTTAAATTAAAGAGTGTATGATATTAGGAGAGACTTTAAAACTGATTTAAAAGGCATTTAACATTTGTGTGTAAGAGCATGTTCTTGATTTTTAATTAAAACATTACAAATTTAATAACTTTTAGTAAGTAGATATTATGTTTCAAATTTCATTGTAAGTGGATTTATAAAAATTATATATAAGCACACATCCATACACAACTCTATGTGTACATATAAAACAATTTTTAAAAGTTTATATGTAGTTTAAACTCCCATTAGCAGTGCGTTACCAGGCAGCATCTAACGTTTTCTTAGAGCACCATATAGACAGTAAATATTAGGTTCATTTACCATGCATAAAATATATGTTACAGTTACTCAGCTTCCTGTTAACAGTGTAAAAGCTGTCATAAACAGCATGTAAATGAATGTATGTTGCTGTATTCAAATAAATTTATTTACAGTGACAGGTGATTGGCCCAAAGTCTGTGGGCTGAAGACTGTGTTAAATGTATCAATTTCCCCCATTTATCAGTGTTTGGATTTAATATTTTATAATTGTATCTTCAGCTTTAGAATTAAATAAGTTGACCAACCTCAATGTAGTTGTTTTCTTGGTGATGGTGATGATGGTTTGTTTTGAGTTTAGTACCCTTAGCTCTATCCAATTTTGACTGGCTACGTACCCAAGGCTGGTATCAAACTTGTGGTATTCATGCCTCTGCCTCCCTATTAGCTGGGATTGCAGGCATGCACATTAAAGCATGGCTCTAAAATTGTTTTTAATTATAGTGCTCCAAAGCTTCTTTCTTAGTTTTAAAATAGTAGAGTAGTAAAAAATTAATGTGCTTTATAATCTTGATTGGTTTTAGTAGTTTTATTAACAGTTCATATATTTTCTATTCTGTTTGTCAGCTTATTCTTATCTGTTTTTACATTTTTGATATGCTAGCCAATATTTATTCAGTATTGAATTCATAGTGTCTTCTGCATTCTTAATTTTTACATCCAGATATTCCAGTTAATACTGGAACTGGAATGCTGTTCAGAAATTAGAAGTCCTTGAATTTAGACTCTTGATTTTGCCATCTAATCCTCATGCTTATGTTTTCAGCCTTCAAACTGTCTATAACACTACATGCTTTCTTTTCAGTTTTACCTATATTTTATTTTACAGCACTCTTAGGGAAAATGCAAAATTAAAACTGTCAGGAAGAACATAAATACCTAGGGTTTCAGAACAGCACTATTCCCTAGAGTATTCTTTTTGCTCTTTTTGGTGTAAAAACAGAAATATTGAACTGGAGGGATGACTCAGTGGTTAAGAGCACTTGCTACTCTTTCATAGGTTATGAGTTCAGTTCTTAGCTGCCATGTCAGATGGCTCACACCACCTGTAACTCCATTCCCAGGGGAATCCGATGCACTCTTCTGGCTACGTTGGGCACCCACACACATTACACACACACACCCACACTCAATATTCTAGATTATTCTAAAACATTTTACTGAATATTAAAAATGCTAGATTGGCTACATTAAAGATGAAGATTTATTTTTATCTTAGCTATCAGTTGTTTTTCTCCTTGAAAGACAAATTGATTAGAAGGAGCATCATTTAGTTTTAGGTTATTTTTTGACAAATCTGAATATTGGGAATTTTTTGTTTAATTTTTTTTATAAATGAAACATAGCAATTTTCTTTAAAATATGTTTTCTTTCCTTATATTCCAAGACAACCATTTTAGAATTCTGGTATTTAAAATCAGCTTTAATTCTAAAAGATTAAAAGAAATAACTTATTGATAGAATGAAGGGTAGTATCTTGGTAGTAGCAATCTTAGAAAAATGATCAGTGAAATATACCTATATACTAGATGAAGTGCCAGAAAGTGATGTTAAGTATCAGAAAATAAAATCTTGTCTGATCTTCATAGAGGATTTATTATTAGCATGCAGGGTTCTGCAAATAAACCAAAATATGTGCTATGTCTTGTTTGTCTTTGATACAGTGATTTTGAAGAGTAATTTTCAACTATTGGTATACAAAAATTTTAAAACTAGAGACATGCTCTAATGTAGAAGACTCTAAAGATTTATTCAAGTTCATTTAAAACATGATTATAAAAAAGTATTTAGGGGCTAGAGAGATGCCTCAGTCAGTAAAGTGCTTGTCATTTAAGCATGGGGATGTGAGTTGGATCCATGACATCCATGTAAAGAGGCCCTCACCTGCAAACCCAGTGCCAAGGTGGCAGAGATAGGATTTTTGAGGCTTGCTGTCCAGCCAATCTAGTTGAATGGGCGAGCTCCAGGTTCAGTGAGAGTTCCTGCCTCAAAAAATAAGGTGGATCATGATTGTAGAAGACATCCAATGTTTGTCTTTGGCCTCTATGTGCATGGGCACATGTGCACATGCTCCCACATACACACATGAACATACAACCACATACCTGCACACATGAACATATATATATATATATATATATATATATACACACCAAAGATTATAGAAAGACATTTATTAGGCTTTCTGCTCAAATTTATAAACACCAAAAGCATATGGCTTTTTACTCTGTGCACTTGAAATTTAGGCCAGATATGGGAAACTCAACACATTCAGTAAAATTAAAATGGTATGTTACTTTAATATAATGTGATATGAAAAACATGAGCCAAGTACAAGGAAATTGGATATTAGCTTCTAAACAGTTATTCTGCCAAATAGTTATTTGAGAGATTGCATCTTGAGCTGAGGGGCAAAGCATCAGCAGACCCCCCCCAATCAAATCCAGTTCCCTACCTACTCTCTGCAATAACTGTCTTGAGAAAAACAGTCAAGACATGTCTCAATTTGAATTCAGGAGCAAGAAAAATAAGCCATTCATTGGTGTTGTACAGCAGAAGTGGCCAGCCAACCTTTGGACTTTGTGACAATGAGTTTTAATAAAATCTCATAGTGTCTTAATTTGTTTATGATTTTGTACTGGGCTATGTTCATAACTATCTTTGACCAACACTGTGAAGCAATAGATATGTGGCTATTTCAAGCACTGTTATTTTTAAAAAACACATATCACCACCTCTATTATCTTTATTTTAAATTTTTATTTCTTTTTATTTTATGTGTATGAGTGTTTTGCATGCATGTATATAATTGCACCTATGTGTGAAATGCCTGTGGAGACAAAAAGAGGTTGCTGGTTCCCATAGAACTGGAACTACAGAAAGTTGTGAGCTGCCAGGTGGGTGCTGGTAGCTGAACCTGGGTCTTCTGCAAGAGCAGCTAGTGCTCTTAATCATTGAGCCATCTCTCCAGCCTCATATCATCTTTATTCTTACTGAGAAAGTTGGTTTGTCAGTGGCCAAAATGAGCTTTCTACTGCTTAGTGTTGTAGCCATTCAGAGAATGACTGTTCAACTAAGCTAGAAAGTCCGAGTGGCGAAGGATGCGCAGAACTGGGGGTGTAGAGAGAGAAAAGCGCATTTCTACATAAATTATTTGTGTTTGATAACATTTTATTTGGTCTGATGACTCGATAGTCACATTGTTAAATTCAGATACAGTTAAGAAATCTGCAAACTGAAGAACAATTTTAATCAGTATTTGCTTTACTACCAGTTACCTCCTCCCAGTCTTTGTTTTAAGTGCATAAGTTTTACCTCTGTACTTAAGATGAACCCCACATTGTATTTTTCTTATTTCTTCTTTAAAAAGTCAAAGTGATTTGAAAGATAATTTTAAAATCGTATTTTTTTGTATGCTCATTTTAAAAAGTAGTTTTTGTTTTCCAGTGTTATTTTCCTTTTCTGGTGTTCTTTGAGCCTTAGATTTGAATTTCTGTTTAGTATAATTTTCCTTTCAGCCTAAGCTATTTTTCTTATTATTTCTTTATGGGTAAACTCTGGAGACAAATTATTTCTGTCATTTTGTTTTGTCTTTTTTTTTTTTTTTTTATTTCTACCTAGGAATAGATCATTTTATAACTATGTTCTTTTGTTCTTGAGGGAATCTCATACTATTTCCTAAAGTGCCTGAATTGTTTTACTTCGTATAACACTGGGGGCAAGTTTGAATTCCTGTACATCCTTACCAGTACTTATTATTTATCTCTTTTCTTGTAGCTTGTTATTTTTGTGTCAGTGTTTATAATAGCTATAAAATATTCTATTTTAGGTGCTGTATTTCTGTGTAGTGTACAAGGAATAGCTGTTAATATTGATCCAGTCTTATATACATGGATCACCTATCAGCCACAGAAACGAGCAAGCAGACATATGCAACAGGTGAGAGGTTTATGTACGTTTATTCTTTTAATAAATAAACACATCATTTCTCTGTTATACTGTAGAGTTAGATATGCTGTTGTTACTGATTCTCTTATAAATACATCAGATTTTTCATCAGGGTATATGCTATGCCTTTTAGAATTCTGTTGTTTAATTTTATTTATAAGAAATTATAGCTTAGGGCTGGAGAGATGACTCAGTGCTTATGAACACTGGCTGAGTTCTTGTAGAAGACCTGAGCACCCACATGGTGCCTAATAACTGTTCAATTCCAGAGGATCCAACACCCTCTCCTTTAAAAAAATAAATTATAGCTCAAGATATTTTGACTATTGAATTGGGTTTCTTATTTTTTTTATTTTATGTGTGTGAGTATATTGCCTACATGTATATGAGTGCACCTGTGTCATGCAATGCCGCGGAGGTCAGAAGTGGGCTTCAGATTCCCCTGGAGCCAGAGTTAAGGACAGTTTGTTGCTGCCATGTGGGTGCTAAGCATCGAACCCAGATCCTCTGCAAGAGCAGCCAGTGCTCTTAACTGGTGAGCCATCTCTCCAGCCCCTTGAATGGGGTTTCCTATACTGTTGCTTATAAAGCACAGAGATTAACAAGACTAGTTTAGGTAGTTTGTCACTGTTCTCTTTTTCCTAAGAACTCATAAATGTCTGTTTTTTCAAGGCAGATTGCTTAGTAAATACCAGCTTTTGTTTTCTTTTTATTATCTCTACATTTCTTATGCATGTTTAGATTTATTCAACAAACCTGCCTTGAATGCTTATTTCTAGGATTTGATTATTGGTACATAAATTATTCCAATATGTCTTTATTTAAATGAGTATAAATTAATAAAGGAAGAAGTAGTAAATTGTAGTTTCTAAAATCTTTAAATTTTGTCTTTCAGCATGCTTACATGTAATTCTGACAATTGATTTTATTATCATTTTAAAGATGAAGTGGCACTTACTGAACGTTTTTTTTTACTTGCAGTAACACTGTTAGTGTTTTTAAGGCCATTTTTATGACATATTGCATTGTATTATTTACTCACAGCTGTAATTTTTCAGTATTATATTTGAGATCATTTTATATCATTTTTCTCTAGTAAACTAATGCTACTTATTAGGACAGAAATAAATTTTCTAATTACATAACACTAAAAATACAACCAATCCAAGGAGCATTTCTTCTTTTTTTCTTTATGCTAGGAATTAAACCTATGACCTCATGCATGCTAGGTATGTGTTCTACCACATCCCCAGCTTCATCTCCAGCTCCAAAGGAACATCCTTCAGAGATTTTTCCTTTAATTTATACATCTTAATTTCTACACTCCTTATTTTCATTCATCTTTTTTTGGGGGGGATCTTTTTGAGACAGGGTCTCCCTGCAGCCCCAGCTGGCCTGGAACTCACTATGTTAACCAGGCAGGCCCTGAACTCATAGAGATCTGCCTGCTTTTAGCATGTATATTAAGCTGAGTGTTGGAAACCAAGTTTACATAAACAACAGTTATCACTAAAAGTATCCCTCCCTCTAAAAGTATTTATTAGACAGTATCAAGGAGAATTGAAATGTCAGTTCTGTGATTGCTGTGTAAATATATGTCCAGCATTGCATGGAAACAAAAGTTTTTTACAAGCAGAGCACTATACAAAGAAGGAGTTAGGTACAGTTCACCTCATGGGACAAGGCAGGCAGGCAAGGTTGTCACGGATTGAACTGAAACACAAAGTAGATGCAGAATCATGGCAAGGAGGACACTTCAGTGATTCTAGTTTGGAGTAAACTGTACATGTAGAAATAAGCAAACATTAGAACTCAAATCATAAAGGATTTTACTTGGAATCCTCACTATTTTGTTATGTGAGACTTTTTATCTGAAACTGCTATAAATGGATTTGGATTTTAGAAAGTTGCTGTAGCAGAATGTCGAAGGTAGATGATAGAGGAGTGAAACTAATGGCAAGAAATACTTGAGAAAATATTACTCTAGAAATTCTTGATTATTTTAAAACTGGTATTTATTTCCAGTATACCATAGATTTCCCTGAAAATCAAATACAGGGTTTTACTAGCTTCAGTAAATTAGTTACTTCTTTTAATTATTAGCAAGTACATTTAATAATTTTGATTATATTTTTAATTGAATTTTTAAAATTTTTATATAATATAATTTGGTGGTATTTAGATCCCCTCCCCTATGTGCATCTCCCTTGTTGACCCTGCCCAATGTACTCTATTGGATATATAATAATGCCTATAGATTCTAATTAATGTCCCCAAATGTCCTTCAGTATGGGTGCATCCACTGTAGCCTCATTAACCTACCCAGAGGCCCATCTTGGAAGAGTTGGTTTCTGCCCCTACCAGCAGCCATCTCTTACCACAGTTTTCTGGGTTGGGTCTTCTTACCTACTTCCTCCATGTCTATGCTGCTTATAGCTATTTTTAAATTATTTTAAATTCAAAAATAACAGCTTTCTATAAACATAAGCTTACAAATAGTCATTGTCCCTGTCATGCAGTCTTACAATAATACTGGAATAAAGAGTAAATAACTAAAATTAGCATTTAGTTTTATTCACTGGGTAGATTCTTAGAATTCTAAGTAATAGTTCTATTAATGTATTTAAACCATATTTAAAGATGATTATGTTGCCAGATTGCTACCAAAATTATGCAATTTGTGTTTTTACTATCAATTTATAACATTGATATTTACCACATTTGAGCAATACTCAAAAAAATAGACGTTAAAAAACTGTCTTGCAGGAGGCCAGGCGTGGTGGTGCACGCCTTTAATGCCAACACTCAGGAGGCAGAGGCAGGCGGATCTCTGTGAGTTCAAGGCCAGACTGGTCTACATAGTGAGTTCAGGACAGCTGGGGCTACAGGAAGACCCTGTCTCAAAAAGACCAAAAAA
>NW_008336888.1:2492658-2540340 GCF_000622305.1 Nannospalax galili
TTTAATCCACTTGGGAAGCAGAGGCAGGTGGATCTCTGTGAGTTCAAGGCCAGCCTGGTCTACATAGTGAGTTCCAGGACAGCTGGGGCTACAGGGAGACCCTGACTCAAAAAGACCAAAAAAAATGTCTTATATGTACTATTTTAGCATTAGGTTGCTTTTTAAAGATTTATTTTTAAAAATATTTTTGTTTACTATTTTTATTTTATGCATATGAGTATATTACCTACATGTGTATAAGCGCACCTGTTCTGTACAGTGCCTGTGGAGATCAGAAGAGGGTGCTGGATCCCTTGGAACTGAAGTTATGGATGGTTGTTAGCCACCTGTAGGTGCTGGAAATTTAACCTGGGACCTCTGCAAGAGCAACCAGTGCTCTTAACCACTGAGCCAACTCTCCAACCCTTAAGATTTATTTTTAAACTATGCTTATCTGTTTGTGTAGGTATGTACATGTGAGTGTAGGTGCCTACAGAGGCCAAAGATTTTCAATTACATCTGGATCTATAGTTACAGGCAATCACTTGTGTGTCTTTTAACTTTAGTACTCGAAATAGAACTTGGGTAATCTTGAAGAGCAGTATATACTCTTAACTGAGGAGCTATCTCTCCTACCCTTTAGGTTACTTTTCATGCTCAACCATGGAATTGAGATAATGATCTAGTTGGGTCATATGCCTCCCTTGTTACCTTACATAATTATAAAGTAGACACTATGCTTAAAAATCACTTGGGTGGAAAAATGTAATATACCATATTGCTGAAAATGTAGAGAATGTTTATATCTTAATTCATAAAAATAGATACATTTAGCAGTATCTAATAAAAATTAAAATTATCAGACCCTATAATCCTCAAATTCTATCTTTTGATGAAAGCATGCTCTTATATAGACCTTCATATTAGCTTACAGAATTGTGTAGAAAACTGTTACTGCACATTTAGTACAGAGCTATAAAACTGGATAATAACTTCAGGGCCTCAGAAGAAGTGGATATAGTATGGTATATTTGCATGACATATTTCTGCTGTTTCAAAATGTACACAGCAGGTCTTGGGATGATATTTCACAATTATATTTAATACATAAACCCAGTTTCTCAGGGATATTTGAAATGTAGGAACATATATGTGTATCTTTTCAGAATGCCCTTGGAAAAGCCTGTGCGCGTGCGTGTGTGTGTGTGTGTGTGTGTGTGTGTGTGTGTGTGTTTGTGTGTGTGTGTAAAACTAATGAAAAGGGTTTGTACACATATAGTAGTGATTGATCTCTGAGGAAGAGGATTATGTTTGCAGTCAAAAGGGTGTTTAACTTTATCTGTACTGTTTTATCTTCTTTTTGTAAACAAAGAAGCAAATAACATAAAATGTTAAATGCTATTTTAAGTATAGTGTGAATACAGATGTTTCATTCTTAAAATTTTTCTGTATTTTGACAATTTATTAAATTAATGAAGACAAGACTCCTTTATAGGAAAGTAAGGTACAAGTACCATCAGGTATTTAGGAATCATGAGATACTGATGTGGCAAGGACAAAACAGATTTGGAGCCAGAACACAACTGAAATTTGGAACTATCTCCATTATCAGAAGGAGAAAGACTGTAAGTGGAATAATGGCATCCTGCTTAAATATTTTCTACATTGTTATTTCTCATTGTGGCAGCCATAGTATACAGAGTCACCTGTTTAATTCCCACCTTATTACTAAATGCTTGTTACACAGTGCCTGTATTAAAGACACTCAGCAGTAGTTACTGAGGATCTATTCAGCTTCATTAAAGACATTTTTCACAGAACTGTATATAGGACATACAATTATCTTGTTCTCAAGTTAAAGAGCATTTTTGATAAGCTTAAAAAGTATTATTCAAAGAATTCAATGAATTTCAGACACAGACACAGACAGACAGACAGACAGACAGACACACACACACACACACACACATACACACACACACACACCCCAAATGGAAGACCTAAAAGAAGGTAGGATAAACTTTGGACTGAATTCACAAAAGAGTTAGAAATATTGAAGAAAACTCAGGCTGAAATGAAGAAGGAAGTGAAACACTCAATAAGCCCATTAGAAACGACAGGAGAAAGTCTCATCAATAGAATGAATGAAATGGAAAAGAGAATATGAAGAATTCAGGATAAAGTTGACCAATTGGACTACTCAAGCAAAGATTATGAAAAGCTTAAGAAAACACAAGAATGGAATGTGGGACACCATGAAAATATCAAATTTATGCATCATAGGCATAGAGGAAGGAGAAGAATCTCAGGATAATGTTATGGACCAGATCTTCAACAGGATTGTAGAAGAAAATTTCCAAAAATTAAAGAAAAACAGGCCCATACAAATATAAGAAGCACATAGAACAACAAGTAGACAGGACCAGAAAAGAAACTCCCCATGGCATATCATAGTAAAAACACTAAACATACAGAACAAAGAGAGAATACTGAAAGCTGCGAAAAAAAAAACTCAAACAAGTCACATAAAGGAAAACCCATCAGAATTACAGCTGACTTATTAATGCAAACTACAAACACCAGAAGAGCCTGGATCAAAGTATTCCCAGTTCTAAATGACCACAGATGCCAACCCAGAATACTTTTCCCAGCAAAGATATCGATTATAGTTGAAGGGCAAAGAAAAATCTTCCACGATATAAATAGGCTGATAGAAACCAGCCCTTCAGAGAATTCTTAAAGCAATACAAAGAGTTGAAGAAAGGAGCAACTATACCCAAGGGGTAACAGAGAGAAACTAAATGAAGGTATCAGTTATAACAAGAATGCAAACAGAAATCGAAATGACAGGAATCAATACAAATCTTTCAGTAACTTTAAATATCAATGGGGTGAACTCACCAGTCAAAAGACACAGGCTAAATGAATAGATTAAGAAACAAAATCCCTATTTTTGTTGTCTGCAAGAAACCCATCTCACCTTCAAGGACAGCCATTACCTTAAGGTGAAATGATGGAAAAAAAATATTTGAAGAAAATACTACTCAGAAAAAAGCAGGAGTTGCAATTCTAATATCTGACAAAATAGAATTCAAACTAAAACTAATCAGAAGAGATAAGGAGGGCAACTTCATTTTGTTCAAAGGAACAGTTGACCAAGAAGATATTATAATCATGAACATATATGCACTAAACTCTAGTGCACCAATCTTCATTAAAAAAATACTACAGGACTTTAGACACAGATTAATCCCAACACACTAATAGTTGGGAACTTCAGTACCCCACTGTCTCCATTAGACAGGCCTACAGGACAAAGAATAAACACAGAGACATCTGAATTAAGCAATACCATACATAAAATGAATCTAAGTGACATCTACCGAATATTCCACCCAAGCACCAAGGAATATACTTTCTATTCAGTACCTTATGGGACTTTCTCAAAAATTGACCACAGACTGAGACACAAAACAAGCCTGAACAAATACAAAAAAATTGAAAGAATTCCATGCATTCTATCAGACCACAGCACAGTAAAGCTTAAAATCAACACCAGAAGCAGCCCTAGTAACTACATGAACTCATGGAGTTTAAACAATACACTCCTGAATGATAAGCGGGTCAAAGGATAAATTAAGAAAGAAATAAAAGTATTCCTGGAACTAAGTCAAAAGGACAGTACAACACAAGAAAACCTCTGGGGCACTTTAAACACAGTACTCAGAGGGAAGTTTATATCTCTAAGTGCCTACATTAAAAAAATCAAAAAGAACACAAATAAATGACTTAACATTGCAATGCAAGACACTTGAAAAGCAACAACAAATGAACACAAACCCACCAGACAAGAAGAAAAAAAATCAGAGCAGAAATAAATGAAATAGAAACACAGAAAACAATACAAAAAAACAATGAATTTAAGAGTTGTCAAGAAGATAGACAAACTCTTAGCCCAGCTAACTGAAAGAAAGAAAGAACAATTCCAAATCAACAAAATCAGAGATGAAAGGGGAAACATCACAACAGACAACAAAAAGATCCAGAACATTATTAGGGATTAAAAAAAATTTATATGCCATTAAATTTGAAAACCTAAAGAAAATGGATGGATATCTAAAATCATGGGAATTACAAAAGCTAAACGAAGAAGATATCAACAGCTTAAACAGGTTGATAACACATAAGGAAATTGAAACAGTAATACAAAACCTCCCAACTAATAAAAGCCCAGGCCCAGATGGTTTCACAGCAGAATTCTACCAGACATTTAAAGATGATCTATATCCAATACTTCTTAATTTACTCAGAAAGATAGGAATAGAGGGAGAACTTCCAAATTCCTTCTATGAAGCCAGCATCACTCTAATCCCCACTCTAATCCCAAAACCAGATAAAGATACTAACAAAAAAGAAAACTATACACCCATATCCTTAATGAACATAGATAGTAAAATTCTCAAGAAAATATTTGCAAACTGCACACAGACACACATCAAAAAGATCATCCACCGTGATCAAGTCACATTTATTCGAGAGTTGTTCAATTTATGCAAGTCAATAAATGTTATAAATCACATAAATCAACTTAAGACAAAAACCACATGGTCATCTCTATAGTTGCAGAGAAGGCCTTTGATAAAATTCGACATGCATTTATGTTCAAAGTCCTAGAGGGAATTGGACTGGAAGGAACATACCTTAACATAATTAAAGCTATTTAATATTTGTTGTATAACAAATCCACAGCCAACATCATTCTAAGTGGAGTAAAACTGAAAGCATGCCCATTAAAATCAAGCACCAGACAATGCTATCCACTATCTCCACTCCTCTTTAATGTAGTGCTTGAAACTCTTGCTAGAGCAATAAGACAAGAGAAGGAAATTGAAGGAGTACTAATTGGAAAAGAAGAGGTCAAATTATCCCTTTTTGCAGATGATATATTATATCTAAGAGGTGCAAAAAATTCCACCAGAGTAATGGAACTGGAACTGACCTGAAACCACATCTCCTGGAGGATAGTACTCATAGTTTTGGAGTGTATTATAAAGGTGCCAAGGGAAAACATCAATCAATCGTCCAGCACCAGCTTCAAGACCAAATAACCACATCAATGGCTGGCACAGCACATGACATTGGTGCAATAGTGGCACTTTTATCTTGGGGCCAATCAATAGGTATGTAAATGAGCTAAAAGCCCACTCAGTGGGAAAAAACTCAACTGTGGTACTTTAAACATACCCAAATACACATAGCTGGAGAAGCCATGTATCTTAGAGAAAACCCCAAGACTGTAATGTCCCCTAGACTAATGTAATTTCTTGCTGTGTGCAAAATATGTATCCTCATATTTACAGACAAATATTCCAGTCACCATTTGTCAAAGAAGCTTATTTTGACCATTATCAAGTAACACAACTGATCACACACAGACATTGTCTATGAGTTGCCCAGGCCTAAGCAACACATCTAAAAATACAATCTCTACATCTAAGGCACATGGAACATAGAACATAAGACACTAATGAGAATCTCTCAATTCTCATTAATGAAGCTCCCTCATGCAACATAGGGACAGGAACACTAAAGGCCACAAACGGCCAAAATGTAGAGATTAAGAGTCTGCAGATTGCAGACTCGTATATTAAACTTCACCCACCAAGGGCTCAGGGACCATCATGGAAGAGGGGGCAGAAAGATTTTAAGAGCTAGGGAGAAAGTGCACAACCATATGGAAACAGGGGCCTACAAGCTCCTGGGACTCTGCTCATATGGTGTCAGCATACACAAGTCCCATGCAAACTCAGGCAAACAAAGACCCAGCATAGATTTGGGAAAAATCAACAGCAGATCCCAGTCTTAGCTGAAGAAATATTGGCAACTGATTGCTGCTAGGTGAAGAGCTGATCTTCCTAAAACAAGGGACTATAAATTGGCTGACTAGACCTCAGTGGATGGACTGGCACTGGGGAACATCTAGGGACACTGACTTGATATAGTAGAGTATATGGTTCCAGTGATTGGGTTGTGGGAATGTCCTAGTGGGATGGCGCTATAAAGATGGTTAACATTCTTTGAGCTATTCTGTATAAAATACACAAAAATTCAATAAAAACAAATTAAAAAAATATTTTTACCTCTTCCTTGAAAGAGTGGAGAGGGGGAAATTGTTGGATTGGGGCCACTACTCTAACTTCCATTAACCTTGTCATTTGTCCTTTATGCTTAAATTTGGTGCCACACAGGGTAGCGCATAATTTTTTCCTAGTTTTATATGCATATATTGATTTTTAATCCTGAATATGGTTTACAGTTTTTGTAGGTGCTTAGTTTTGTTTCAGGCATATAAATTGTGGGCAGAAATCTAAGGGTGTGTTAGGTCACTAACTTGGAGCATAAAGCACTTTCTTCAGTCATCTTCTACCTTTTTTTTATAGATGATGATATTTAAATAACCAAAACATACTAGGTGTTGATTACTTCTTTCTTGTTTGCTTTTGGAGGCAAATTCTGTGTGTGTAACTTTGGTTAGCCTGGAATTTGCTATGTACTTGCTAAATAGAACAGGCTAGCCTTGATGTTTTGGCAATCGCCTTGTCTCTGCCTCCGGTTTCTAGAATTATGGACATGTGCTACTATACCTGATTTCTCTCAGAGGCCATTTCCTATTTATCTGTGTGATGAGTAAGATTAGTTCCACTTAATACTCAATATATGAAAGCAGGCATTTTATTTAATTTTTGAATGATTTTATTTTCCATGAACCATAGGTGTTGAGGTTGCATTGTAGATGTGTCACTTAGGCCTGTGCAATTCATAGACAATATCTCTGTGTCACCAGTTATGGTACTTGGTAATTGTCTCCAATTGGTGCAAAATGATCTTTTTTGATGAGTGGTGACTGGAATATTTGTCTGTAAATGTAAGGATACATATTTTGCAAAGCATACAGAAGTCCCATGCAAACTCAGGCAAAGACCCAGCACAGAAATGTGAAAATGAACAGCAGACCCCAATCTTATCTGAAGAAATACTGGCAACTGATTGCTGCTAGGTGAGGAAGAGCTGATCTTCCTAAAACAAGGGACTCTAGATGGGCTGACTAGACCTCAGTGGATGGGCTTGCCCTGGGGAATGTCTGGGGACACTGACTTGACACAGTGGGCCTTAAGAGGGATGACAGACTATATGGGGTCTGGTGGGGGGCTATGGGAGGGTGCCAGTGGGGACGGGGTATAAAGATGATTAAGATTGATTGCAATATTCTGTATGAAATACACAAAAATTCAATAAAAACAAACTTAAAAAGTATTTTATTTATTGTAATTTTATGTCTATCAGTGTTTTGCCTACATGTATTTAAGTGCATCATGTGCCTGTTGTGCCCATGGAGGCTAGAAGGCCTGCAATCCCCTGGAACTGAAATTAGAGTCATGTGTTAGCTGCTATGTGTGTGGTAGGAACCAAAAGGGGGCCTGTGGAATAGCAAAAATTGCTCTTAACCACTGAGCCATTTCTTCAGCCATTTATTTATTTTTATTTATTTTTTATTGAGATTGCCATGTCATATAGCCTTAGCTAGCCTAGAATTCTCTGTTGTTCTACCTTAGTCTCCCTAGTACTGGAATTACAGATGTGTACCACCATGCCTGTCTAAAAGTAAGCATTTTAAATATATTGCTAATTATAATTAACATGATGTTAATTATATTGTCATAATTAGATATGCTGACAAACTTCATTTCACACCTTGAGGTTTTTTTTTCCACCCTTGTCCCATGCCAACCATCACCATGTAAATAATTTCCATTTCCCCTCATTTTCCTGTACTTTGTAGTGTTGCGTAACTAACTCTGGGCTACACTGCAGCTTCACCTGCCTCTGCCACATTTTCCCTCACACCAAGCTTGCTATAGCTGCCGTCTGCTGTTTCCCAAGCTGCAGTTTCCTTCTCAGTTGTGGGTGAAACTCAACGTTGGATGATTCTTTTCCACATAGCTCAGCACTGATCTTTGATCCTGCAGCATTTTTTTTTTTTTGCCAACAATCTCACAAGCGTATATTGAACATCATTGGCACCAATCTCAGACTTTATTTCAACGAATACAGATGAAACAGCTGTTTTGCTGTCCAGCTCATGACTCATGTGTTCACTATAGAATGATAATGTTTTCCCTCTTTCTCTAACTATAATTCTAATCTTCTGTGTTTTCAAAATACACTGTAATTATCATTTCATCAGGCAAAATGTAGAGAATTCTCATAATTTATTAAAAAATTGAACTCTCTCTCTCAGGGCCTGAGAGATGGCTCAGCAATTAAGAGCACTGACTACTCTTGCAGAGGACCCAGATTTGATTCCCAGTACCCACATGGTGGCTACAAACTGTCCTTAACTCCAGTTCAAGGGGAATCCGAAGCCCTCTTCTGACCTCCGTGGCCAGGTGCACTCACATACATGCAGGCAATATACTCATACACATAAAATAAAAATAATAAATACAATATTAAAAAATTGAACTCTCCATATGAGCAACTAATAGTCCCCTCTCCAGTAACTTTGTTTCCTAGGTCTTATAATTTTCTGCAGGAATGTCAGCTTTAATTTGGTCTCCCATTATTATGCTCATATTTCTCATTACAACTTACATTAAACTTACAGCCTCTTAATGTTTTCACGTTGAATCATCCACACTCATCTGAAAATATTAAATAGGAAATCTCAGAAATAAGTAATTCA
Source organism: Nannospalax galili (assembly GCF_000622305.1). Lineage (NCBI taxonomy): Eukaryota > Metazoa > Chordata > Mammalia > Rodentia > Spalacidae > Nannospalax > Nannospalax galili. Next base: position 2,501,381 of record NW_008336888.1, read on the forward strand.
TAAGTTTTAAATGCTTTTTATTGCAATATATTGTTATAATTGTCATATTTTACTGCTTTTGTAAATCTCTTATAGTTATTAAATTATAGGACTGGAGAGATGGTTCAGTGGTTAAGAGCACTGGTTGCTTTTGCAGAGGACCAAGATTCAGGTCAAAGCCCCTACATGGTAGCTAACAATCTACTGTAGCTTCAGTTCCAGGGTCTCCAACGCCCTCTTCTGTCCTTCACAGGCATTACACAACAGGAATGCACTAACATACATGCAAGCAATACACTCATACACATAAAACAAAAATAATAAATAAAATAATTTAAAAAATAATAATTAGGACTGGAGAGATGGCTCAGCAGTTAAGAGCATTGAATGCCCTTGGAGAGGATCTGAGTTCAATTCCCAGCACCCACATGGCAGCTAAGAACTGTCTGAAACTCCCAGTTCCAGGGATCTAATGCCATCTTCTGACTTCTGTAGGCACTGCACAAAACAGGTGCACTGACACACATGCAGGCAGTACACTCATAAAATAAAAATTATAAATAAAATATTTTGAAAATTATTATTAAATTATGCTGGGTGTGGTGGTACATTAATCCCAGCACTCAGGAGGCAGAGGTAGATGGATCTCTGTGAGATCAAGGCCAGCCTGGTCTACATAGTGAGTTCAATGCCAGCTTTGACTACAGGATGACCCTGTCTCAAGACCAAAAGAAAAAAATTGTTACATTATATATAAATTAAACTGTGCTGTATGCATTGTATGTATAGAAAAAAAAACAATTGTCTCTTTGTCAGTATCTGTGAGGGATTGTTGGCTCTAGGAACTACAGTCTGTGGGTGTTTGACTTCCTTATATACGATGACATAGTATTTCTATCCAACCTATTCACATCTTGCTATATGCTTAAGTCATCACTAGGTTACTTATAATACCTAATGCATATTAAAGCTGCATCGAGAGTTGTTCTACTACATAGTGTATAAATAAGGAAAAGAGAAGGATGTGTCTGTGTTCAGTATAGTTGTGTTTTCCTCACCCTGAGTATGCTTGATCGACTGTTGACTGAGTTCATAGATACACAACCTACAGTTAGGAATATCAACTGATATAAAGATTTGGTATTACCCAGAAGTGTCAGGAAATCCACTAGGAATATTGCAACATGTTACCTGAGTGTAGGTGGGGTCTACTTACATGTGAGGGCAGAAAGAGATTATGCGGTTTAAAATAAAGCCTGAACCCCAGCTTATAAAATGCTGTGTGTAGTGATGCCGTGTTTGTCCTTCATTGCCTCACAAAGATGGCAATTCAGTTTTTATTTTGTTTCTTTCAGCAGGCTGTGGTAGCTGTCCCTCCTCTTGTTCCTTCAGTTAACAAAAGGAGAGAGGATGAGCTGTCTGTTGGAAGTGCCCCCGTGGCAAAGCAGCAGTCATATCAGGCCTCGGAATATGCCAGCAGCCCTATAAAAACAAAGACAGTAACAGGTATGGATCTAGAATAAATTCATCAGCTAGTTGAGAATTAGTTTACTTTTTGTTGTTCTTTTCCATGTTTCTCTAAGAAGTTAATATTAATGTTTGAGAGAAGAAAATAATAAAAACTAAAAACACAATTTGCCATTATACTTATTAATATTTTTTGTAATATAAAAAACAATAGCACATTGATTTTTTTTCTTCAGATTATTGGCATGTACTGTGTAGTTTTTGCCCCAGAGTTTTCTGCTTTTGTTTCTATCTTTAGAAACCTCATATTTCCTATAAATATTTTAAAAATATTTTATTTTTATTTTATGTGTATGTATGTATTACCTACATGTATATAAATGCACCCGTGTTGTGCAGTGCCCATGGAGGTCAGAACAGGGCATCAGATCTCCTGGAATTGGAGTCACAGATGGCTGTTAGCTGTCATGTGTTTTGGGAAATGAACCTGGGTCCTCTGCAAGAGCAGGTAGTGCTTTAGCCTCTGCACCATCTTCTACAGCTCCTTGTACTTAATTTTTAAAAACTCTTGTTCACTTGTTTTTTTAGCTCATTTTAAAAAGTGTCTGTAGAGTTCTAAATCAGAAGGTAATAGTTATTTTAATACTAGGAAATTTCTTCTTTTTGAAGTAATAATTCTTTTGAAAAACATTTGCGTTGGCTACTATTTGTACTACTTTCCTTTTCCCTCTTAAAAACATGTTTGCAAACAAATGAAAGATAGGTATGGAGCTGCAGAGAGAGACAGAGACAGAGACAGACAGAGATAGGAAGAGAGAGATACATGGATAGAAAGATGGATACATAGATGATGGATAAATAGCGAGATTGATAGAGAAATAGGAAGATAGAGGTAGATAGGAAGATGATAGATAGATAGATAGATAGATAGATAGATAGATAGAAGATAGAGTGGAGAGGAGCAAGACAAAGAGGAAAGCAACAACAACCCTAAAGGCTGTTTCTTGGTTTTCTTGGAGAAATTTAAGATAGGCTTGCATCTGATCAAAAAGAATCACAAAATACTAGAATGAAAAGCAAATAAAGAAAACACAGGCTGCCTGAAAAGCTGGTGTGATAGAATAGTAATCTTCAGATTTTTCTTTGCGTGTTTTGTCAGTAATTTTTTCAGTATATCTTCAAACTATAACATTCATTAATTCATACTTTATGTTACTTTATAAAGCTTACTAAATAATTTAAATTTATTGACATTTAAATTTTGTTATCCTGATAGAATTTTAGTGTTACTTCAATAACGTTATAAGATTTTAAAAAATATTTTAAAATTAAAAAAATTTATTTTATGTGTATGAGTGTACTGCCTACATGTATGTAAGTATACCCTTGTTGTCCAGCACCCATGGAAGTCAGAAGAGGGTATCAGATACCCTGGAACTGGAATTACAGAAGGTTGTTAGCTGCCATGTGGATGCTGGGAATCGAACCTGGGTCCTCTGCAAGAGGAGGTAGTGCTCTTAACCACTGAGCCACCTTTCTAGCCCCTATTTTAAAATATTTTGTTAAAACAACTTAAAATTTTTACTTTTTATTCAGTTTTTCTCAGTTGTTTTATTGGCCGCTACCTCACTAAGAAATTTAGATCCAAGAAGTGAAATATGTGTCATTGAACTCAGGATACTTATTATTGGTTTAATCAATTACATTTCAAAAAGTTTTATTGATATCAGGCTAATGAATTTCTGTCTTCTAATGTAAAGCATTTATTCCAGTCTTCATTCTTCCTTCAGCATATTGACAACACATCCCTGGGGGCATGTTTTCTCATGTCAAATCCAGAGCCTAATGATCTGGCTTTCTCCCTAGCCAGTTTGTGTTGAGGACCCCTGCCTGTCCTTCAGAGGCTATAGTTACAAGATGGCTGCTGCACCCAGTGAGCATTGATGTGGGTTTTTTTTTTTTTTATTTTTACTAAAGTTTTTTTATTCTTATTCTTTTATGAAGTTAGTTAAATATTAATGAACAAGAAATTAAAGAGACTGCGCTGCAATTAAGTTAGAATATTCTAACTGAAAAACAATTACTGTGAAACTATTTACATTCTCATAGAATTATAAACATTTCTCAAGGAATACTTTACAGCACAACTTTTTTTTTTCATACAGAAGAATTCATTCCAAAGCAATTGACATTGAGACGTTTTCACATGCATTTCTAATCTCTATATACATGACTATCACTGGTCACAGTCGCCCACCTTCTGAGCTCCTCGGCATCTGAGCATGAATACAAACTCGTCAGATAGACAGCCTTCCTCTCCCACTAGAGGCTCCATACTCAGCCATCCCTGTCACTGTCCACTGTGTTGTCAGCACCCTCATCCATTCCCCCCTGTCTGCCCTTCTGGTAAATCTAGTCAGCAGTGAAGAAAAATAATTATCAAGGCTGTAGTGATCATATGAAACCTTGGCTGTATCTTTATCCCAAATTGATTTGTTGTAAGGCTCAGTAAAAGCTAAAATGTAAACACAGCTCAGCAATGGTCAGGGGATATGGTGGGCATGCTTTAAATGGGAGAGATGCTGAGTTCTTTTCCCCTGTGGTGTTTGGAAAGGTTCCTGTCCTCTCCTTTCCATTTTAAATGTGAGTGCATTTATTCTCTCTCATTTCTTCACATTTCCAGCTTTTTATTTTTATTTTTTATAAAAGTAGTGGTGCCCAGAACAGAAGCGTTAATCTATTGGTAGCCTGATGTGGGGCAATTAATTAAAGCTTTAAGTTAGGATCAATTTCTCAAAACCCCACACTCGGTAATGGGCTCTAAAGCTGCCCATTCGAAAGGGAAGAAAAAAGGTACATACCTAGCGTCTGGTTATAATTTGGTGCCATCACAATAAGGCAATAATAATTCTAGTTGAGGATTGATAAGGGCCCCTTCTGGTGAATGCCTCATTTTCCTTCTGTTGATCAGAAGCCTGATGGCAAATTTTTTAAATGACTTGGAAGACACAGCATTATACTGAGTATGATAGTCTCCCTTTTCTGACAATTTCCAAAGTTAGTATATCAGTATTTTCTTTTCTGACCACAGGATGCAATGTATTTATTGTTCTCAGACTTGTCCTACCTGTCACTCTGGTTATGCTTGAGACTTGAGGTCTGAGAAGTTCATTCCCAGTACAGTTAGAGTTAGCCAGGCTGTAAAACAAAGAGGTAGAAACCCTGCCTCAGGAGGGGATGCCAAGGCAGGGATTTAGATTCAGTGAAGATTTTCAACTCAAACACAATGGGAATAAAATAGGTTTGGGAAAGATGGAGTCACTAACATTGTATAGACTATGAAGGGAGCATTCTGTTCACGAAGTTTCCAGATTTGGGAGCGATTCCAGATGAGCTACTTAAAAACAGTTTTCAAAAATTTAAGCTTTGGGCAAGCCTTGTTATTCTACCAGAGATGTGTCTTAAGTTTGTCTCCCCCTCTGTGTGTCTCAGAGTTTCAGGGCACCGTTCCCTGTGTTGGTACTCAGATGCTGCTGCTTTCGTGACATTGTCTTACTGTGCTCCTTGGAGGGGCACAAGGTCTCACAATTAGTAGAAGTTGCCAAATCTGCTAACCAAAGTAAATCTTCAGGAAATCTTAGGTATATGTCTTCCTTAATTAGTTGAGTGCCTGTTCATCTATGATTGGATACATCACAGATGTATACCCACAGAACAGAGGAGAAGCAGAAGGATATATGAAGGATCACCTAACTCACCAGAAGGGAAAGTAGCTGAAAAAACACTAATTATACCGTGGATAGATACATTAATGTTTGTATTACTTGAACCTGGGTAATTCAATAAACAAATGAGTTTTATTTTGGTCCATGGTTCTGTGGTTCAGTTCTGAGGTTGAGCATCAAATTTGCTGATTACTTTCCTGCTTGCAGAGTCCCATTCAGTCTCTAGGGCATCACAGCAGAATCAGGAAGTTTGTGTGTGTCATGTTCTCTTTGTAATACCACCAGCACTGAATAAAGGGGACTCCAGCCTGATGACTTTTTCTAACCCTAATCAAGATCTTCAACAGAATTGTGGGAGTGCCTTAAAATTTTTAAAATTACATTTGAATTATTTATTTTGTGTGCATGTGTATATAGGGCATGGGTGCCACTTCCACAATAAGCTTGTGGAGGTCAAAGGACGACTTGGAGGAGTTGAATTCAGGTCTTCAAGTTTGGAATAGAGTGCCTTTACCTACTTAGTTATCTTACCAGCCTAATAAATTTTGTTTTGAAAAGCACTTTGTGAGCTACTTCTATTTTTTTTATTATAACACTTATTTATTTATTTACTTATTTATGAGGGGGATAACAAGCGCTTTAACCATTCAGCCTTCTCTGTAGCCTTGAGAGTTAGCACCTTTTTATCTGTGGCTTTCTGACATAGTGAAGGACTCCAGTATCAGTATATATCATTAAATATTAATAAACTGTATTTTCTCATATTATTTAAGCTATAGAGAGATACTTCGGTAAATTCCCCAGTCCTGTTTGTGTTTTTTTGTTTGTTTTCATTTGCATTCCACATTTTTGAAGGTGGTTTCCAATATTACTACCTGCATTTTACAGTTACTGAGAATAAGCTTCTAAATAGTTACACATGTCCTGTGGAGGCCTAGTTAAAAGTATCCTGTGGATCAGTTCACTGTTGATTGGCAACCAACTTGTATGCAGTGCTTTGACTATATACACATGGGCAGCAAGAAACAATATTAGCCTATGCTCAGGAATCTTGTTTTTCATGCATATGAACTGCAGATATGAGACCCTGAAATCAGGATTGTATAAGAAAGCAGACTGAGTACAGGCTATAAGAGCAGGCCGGTAAGCAGCTTCGGGGGTCTATGCTTTAGTTTCTGACACCAGGTCCCTGACTGAGCTCCTACCTTGGCTTCCTTCAGTAAAGGACTGTACTATAAGTTGAAATAAACCCTTTCCTCCCCAATTGTCTTTAGTCGCTATGTTTATCACAGCAATAGAAAGCAAACCAGGGCATCGTGTATCTAGGTAATATGGCATTAATACCAGCACAATGAAAAGATAGCAAAAACATGGTCCATAAGTATAATTTCTAAAAGTTGGTGAGCTAATTTTGTTTGTATCAGCTAATATGTCATTTTATGATTAGGTGTAGTATAGTTAAATATGATCATATATCACTTGGAATAAGCTACATTCACACATTTTTGTTATGAGAAGAAATAGATTATGAAGTTATTGTATATGTGAACCTAGAGCTTCAGGGAAAATAACCTAGAATAGATAAGAGATGTGTAACACAGATTGGGAACTTTACAAGCCCTCCTTCCCCTACTGAAGATTGCACCAGAGCCTTGTACATGCTAAGCAAGTGCTCTACAATGAATTACATCACTAGCCTTGATTTTTTTTTTTTTAAATAAGGGCATGGAACTTGTGATTCAATTTCCTCTGCTTCCAGCCTCACTAGTTCTAGGATTACACGCCTGTGCCATTCTGAATATTTTGCTTTTTAGCCTAGAGTTTATTTAGTTGAGGGAAAGGAATTAGGATGTCTTTTTGGGGTTGTGTATAATTTTGAGCAGTTTAGTTCTGTTTTATGCAATTTATTAATTTTCCAGCTTTATCTTTCATTTTAAAGAATTTCTCCTGAAATTTATTAAAATTTATATTGTTATAATGTCAGTTAATTTTGAAATTCCTTGAAAATGCATTGTGATGTTAATAAATACATTTCAAGTGTTTCAAATATGGAGTTCTTTGGAAATAGGTATGTTATTCTAGTTTTTATATGAATTGGCAAGGATTCAGCAAAAATTAAACTTTGTTATGCAGTCTTTCTACCCTCTTTTAGCATTCAGAACAAGATGATAGCTTCCAGATGAAATTTAGAATTCACATAGTGATGACATATATTTTCCTGGTTGGCTCAGCATGAGATGCAATTTTGCATGCCTTGTCAAGCTGACTTCCAGAATCCAAATGCCATTATTTCCCAAGGGGCTTTCAAGAGTGATAGTATCAAATGTAGTTTGTATTATGATGAAAAGTCTTAGGCATTATTGCATTTGTATGGCAAGGTGTTTAAATATTATCTACCCTTTAGAAATTTTTTTTTTAATTAAAGGTCACTTTCTCTTTCAGTTATTTAAGTGTTTTTTTTTTTTTGAAGTAAAGTTGCCAAAAAATAATGATCATTGTAAAATACAGATCAAGAATAAGTAAGAATAAGTAAGTTTTGATAGATAATCAGACTAAGGACTAAAAAAAACTTAGTTTTTGATCCTAGCCCTATTTCATTTCAGACTACTCTCACAAATTTCATTTACTTCAGTTTTGAAATAGTAGTAAATACACCTAAGAAAATGCTACTATGTTGTTATAAGACTCACCCTTCCCACCATAGATATATGGGAATTCTTTAAAATTTTATTTTAAAAAACCGTCAGCAAGTGAAGATCATATTTTTGGTGTTTTGTATTTTAAAAAGAAACTGTAGACTTTAAGCATAATAACCGTCCCTACCTTGAGGATCCTGGTGCATAATTTTACTTTTTCATTTCTCCTTTGGATCCTGATCATCTACAGATTCCTTTAGTTCCATTATGTCGGCCTGGTGAGATGACTCAGCAGGTAGAAATACTTGCTCTGCAAGCCTGATAATGTGTGTTCAGTTCCCAGGACCCAGTGTGGAACAAGAGAACTTACTGTACAGTGTTTTCCTCTGCCCTTCATATGTGCACATTGGCATGAGGGTAACACACACACACACACACACACACACACACACACACACACACACACCAATAATAATAATAAAAATCCATTATATCAATGCATGTTGCATGATAATTATTTCACATTGATGCTTTTCTTCCCTTTTATATTTATTTTTGATCTCTGCGTGGTTTGTTAATAGTAATTTTTTTCTTTTTTTAAATGTGTGTCAGAGCCGTTTTCTAGTAGAACTCTGCTGAAGTATCTTGAGTGCTGCTCAAGTGTAAAATATCTTGTAGCTTCTGATTCTTAAATACACTTATCTCCTTATCCTTCCTCTCCTGCCACTCACCATGGTATTTCAAGTCTGAAAACTAGGATTTCTGCCTTATTGTCTTTTGAACCCTGTCCCTTGTGCCTCCAGTTTCAATCTTGAATCTTTCTGTTCATCTGTTTCTATGCTGTTTCCTTTATCAGAGCCTCTTTATTTCTCCTATTAGAATAGCTCAGGAGATTTCTAACTGTCTTAGTGGTGTCTTCCCATATTCCTTCAGTCTCACCATGTTCTCTGTTCCTAGTTAGCCTACTTCTTTGTCTAGATTGTGGATACTTCTCAAAGTAGAAGTTATGAAAATTTTGAGAACAGTAAAAGGTCTTTGAACATGTACTAATCAAAAAGTAATTCATATTCAAACATGAAATTAATCTGAGGTGTTTCTAGCATTGCTTGGCTGCTGCATCAGGTGACTTTTCTGAAGCCTTGATTTGAATACACAACATGCATACTTCACATTGCACATCTCATTGCCACAAAAGCTGCCTGAAATGCCTACTCATATTCAGGACTACTATACATTATGAATTGCAGTGTTTTCAGTACATAAAAAGCTTCCTGCTATTATGGAGCATAATGGTTTAATTATAGAAAGTAAAAAAAAAATGTTAATGTTCTCCTCAGCATGTAAATACCAGAGTATATTGTGTTAGAATATTTATTTTAAAAATAACTGTTTGAGTTGCTGATTTGAGTTTCATGAAAAATCAGTGAATTTTTGCTTGAGGTTAGCGCAAAATTTGCAACAATTTCTGAAATGTTTCTAAACATACTTTTGCCATTTTGTACTATGTAGTTATATGAGTGACATTCTAAGCATATCGATCAAGTCTGGAAAATATTAACGTTGCTCTTAGTCCTACAGCATCAATTGTGAAGTCAGTATTTAATTCTTTATGCAAACACAAATAAGCACATCCATGTCATTAGTGTGTAAATTTGCTTTACTCTTTAAAAAACAATGCAACTATATATGTACCAAAGAATTGTTTTAAATTAAATTTCTCTATGATTTGTTATCACTAAGTATTGGATTTGCATAACTATCATGCCTTTGGTTGATATTTTGACTGATTTGATGTGTGGCAGTGTTTCAGGCATCGTTTGTCAGTGTTGTGTGGTGCCAAGCACAGAGCAGCAGTGTGCAAGCTGTATTCTTAGAACCAATGCTGCACTGAAGATGTGTGCTGTGATGCAATACAGGCTCCTGCTGCCAGAAAAACTCCAGTTCAGTACATTTTGAATTTTGGATTAATTTTTGTCTATTGTATATTCAGAAACCTTTTAATGTTGCCAGTTTCTTTGTAACCCCTGCAATTATTTATGTGATCCTATGTGGGTTCACAGCTCACAGCTTAAGAAGCTGAGGCGTAATCATTGGTCTCTGGAATCTTCATCGTAGACACCCAGAGGTAGGCTTTATAAATCTATTCATCCAATCACGATAGCAATCAAAAGTAATATTCAATAAAAATTTTGAGTGTGACTATCAGATATTGACACCCATTTTGTAGTCCTACATAACAATCATATTGATTTTTAATAGACACATTTTGAATGAAATAAATACATTTTAATGAATCTAAGTATGATTTGTAAAATTTTTGAAAAAGAGTGGCAGCCTGTCAATCATTGAAGTTATAAGCAAAGAACTAGTTCTTCCAATCTAAGTATGTTTAATTCTTCTTCAAGAGTTCCTGACGCCACTTAGGGGAACTTCAGTTTATCTTTCACTGTGTGCTATCACTTCTGATGGTGTTTGTGGGGTGTAGAGACACTAAGAATTTTATATTAGTTGAATCTGTTTGTTTTCTTTTAGAATTGAGTCCAGGATGAAATCGTTTTAATGGTCCAGTGTCAGTCACTGTGCCTGCATCTCCAGACCACACTTACTTCTAGAACTCTTTGCTTCTTTTCTTTTCCCTTTTAAATTTCTTTTCTTTTTTTTTTTTCTTATTCAGTACATTCCATCTCTCCTGTCCTGATTCATGGTTTGCAGTGATGTTGTTTATTTTCTGAGAGTCATGAATGAGAAAACTAAAGCCTAAGAAGTGGAAGTGATTTTAAGATCACACATCATGAATTGGTAGAAAAAAGGAAGAAACTGGGATTTCCAGATTCCCCCATTCTGTTCTCAGGAAACTTTACTTAAACATTTTAATTAATCTCCATGGTATCTGAAATTCCACTACAAAGGATGTTTGCCCCCATCACCTATAACCTCCAGAAGGACTGGTACCTGTCTGTTTTGCTTACCACAGTATTACTTGTTTTTTGACATATGCCCTGAATGATAAATGTTTCATAAATAGTTTGTGTGTAAATATTTTGTGCCTTGCAATTATAGAATGTGTTTAATTCTCCTTTCACCCTCTTTCTACTTCCTTTCCTCAACATCCTAATTTTAGGTAGACTACATTTTCTGATTTTATGCACATGACTTAATAGCACATGTTACTTATCTAATACAAGTACCTTTTGAAATATACTGGTGAAGTATAAAGGGGCTTGCTGCCAAGCCTGATGACCTGAGTTTGATCTTTGGACCCACATGGTGGGAGAAGAGAAACAACTCCCACAAGTTGTCTTCTGACATCCACATGTGAGCCTTGTATGCATGTCCACACACATAGATGCACAAGAAAATAAATGTAAACAATATATATGCACTATTTAGTAATATATGCTGTTGCTCTAATTTACAGCCTGAGCTTGAAACTTAGCTGAACTTAGTTTGTAAAGGCTTTTGATTTTTAGCTTTTAAGTTTTCTTTTAAGTAATGAGCTGTGGTTAGGACAGCTGCTCCATAACCTGATGCTGCCTTAGCTGTGACTACATGGCTGAACAACTTGATTTCTCATGATCATACATGAAAAATAAAGATTAATACAAGTTTCTTCTTGGTGATTATTTAAAATAGGAAATAAAAATGAGGGCTAGAGATTGTGGTTCAGTGCTATCGTGCTTGTTCAGGCACTGGGTTCAACATTCAGCTATGCAAAATAAACAGTAAGAATGAAATAGTAGTCATAAATAGGTTCCTTACACAAAAACACATTATCTTAATGATGCTAACAGAAGATTTCAAGAAAGTATACGTACTAATTTTTAAATCAGTTGACTGTTTGATTGATCCAGTATTTTCTGAGCAGGGTTCCATACTAAGTGCTACATAAAATAAACAGATCGCCTTTTAGTGAAATGAATTCTATCTTGTTATCTTTCTAGGCTAATGTAGTCCATTAACATAACTTGTGGGTTAGAAGTACACCTTTAAAGGAATAATTGCTATAGGATTGATATTTTTTTTCCTTATTTGAAATCATCATGTTTACTGCCTAAATACCATACCCGATCTATCTTAATATTTCTTCTTTAAAGTTTTACATGGTAAATGACATTGGCCTAGATCAGAAAGGCCTTAATTCTGAGAAGTATTTATTATGAGATATTATAATTTATTATGAGTTATTTCAGCTCACCTAATGTTTTTTGAGTCTTAAAGATCATAAAATAATCTTGTTATTATGAGAATCTCATATGTCAAGAACACCAGTCATTTGATGCTGAATGTTAATATTTTCTCCATTTCTTTGCACACATTAAGAGGATAGTTAAACCTTCAAAATAAAAACAAACTCTTGACAACTGAGTAGTTATTACCAAATCTGCAGTCAACCTGATCAAGGTAAAGAAATGTTTTGATATAAGTAGCTGATTGAAACCTATGTATGTGGCCCAGATTTTTTTTTTTTTAAGGAGTATGTGTGTGCATCAACCTCCACTGTCAATCCTTGGGAGCTGTCCACCTTGTTTTTGGACATAGGGTCTCTCACTGGGCTGACCAGTAAGCCTTAGGAACCCACCTTTGCCTCCCCAGCACTGAAATTACAAGCATGTACTATTATATCTGTCTTTTTTATGTGGAATATAACTTGGGCCTTCATGCTTGCACAGGAAGCACTCTCCCGACTGAGCTATCTCCCTCCACAGGCCTAGCCTAGTATCTTTGCTCTTACATGTTTTTATCCAGTTTCATTTAATTGCAAGCAAATGTATGCATAAAGATTACTTTGTACTGGAATCACAATAATAGTACATAATCCAGATTTTATCTTTAACATGTAACCACTACCACCATATATTACCATACTGTATTCCTATGCCCAGCTGTCATTTGGATAGACAAATGTTCAAATGTTTAGTATTATACCATGAAGAATTTTGTGTTATGTCATATTATGTTAGAATTCTGGTGGTTTATAAAAGACCAAATCTAATTTTGGGAAATCAGTGACCATTTCTTAGCAGAAATGATATTTAAGGTAGAACTAATACATTGATTTTGATAGAAATTCATTTAAGGGGTACAAATGAATTTCAGATCTGGTAGGCTTAGAGTTATTTTTCTCTACATACTTAACGACTAAGGTTTTAATCATTATTCAACATGTTTACAATACTCTCAATGGCTGGTTTATATAAGTATTAGTTACCTTTCTGTTCCTGTAATAAAACACCATGACCAAGGCAATTTATAGAAGAAAAAGTTAGAGTTTATTGGGCTAATGGTTCCAGAATTATGAGTCCATCATGGTGGGGATGTATAGCAGGATGGAGCCAGAGCAGACAGCTGAGAGCTAACATCGTCAAGGCACAGGAAACGGTGGGAGACAGACTGAAGGTGTATGAGCTATGTACTCTTGAAGCCCACCCCCAGTGACATGCTTCTTCCAGCATGACCATACCTCCTAAAGATCTGAAAGCCCTTCAAAAACAGCGCTAGCAACTGATCAAGTACTGAAACACTTGTAGCCCATAGGGGGCATTTTCATTCGGATCACTACAGTATACATTACAGCATTTGAAATGAATAGCATTTTCATATAAGATACAAGCATTTGTAGCTTTTTATATGAATCAGGAAGCTGGCACCTAGAAAGATCAAATTGTTTTTCCCAATCATATGGTAAATGCTACAATAAAATATTAAATCAAGTTGATTCCAAGTAGTGGGCATGACATAGAAATAAATAATACTCAATTAAATTTGATAGAACATACCTAAACATATCTGTATTAGTTTTTTTTTTTTTTTCTGTTGCTGTGATAAAAATACTGATCAAAGCAATTTATAGAAGGAAGAGTTTGAGCTATGGTTCCAGGGAAATTAGAGTCTGTCATGGTGGGAAGGCATGGTGTCAGAGGTGGTTGGAACAGAAAGAGGAATGCTCATATCTTCTAGCAGGCACAGTAAGCAGAGAGTGACTGGAGATCCAGCAAGGCTTAAGAACTCTCTAAGCCACCCCCCCCCCCAAGTGACATGCTTCCTCTAGCATGGCCACACCTTCTGATACCTCCCCAAACAGTGCCACCAGCTGGAGGCAAAATGTCCAAATACTTGGAGTATATTGGGGACATTCTCATTCAAATCATCACAATATCATTTCTATTATTGTTAACTACTAAAATTTGTGTCTCAGAATTACCTGATTTGTTACTGAAACAGAAATGTTTGAAATTATACTAATATGCTAAATTGCAGCATTGATACATTTCTAGTAAGGATAAGAAAATATAAATGAAAAAAGAATAAATCTGCCCCCAGCCTCATTCACCTTCCCAGCTCCCCCACCCCATCTCTCTTCCTAGCAAGGGTACTGACACATTTCTTGTCTTGATACCCCAGACCTCTGGACTGACCTCTTGGCCCAGACTCCCCACTGCTTCCTGATCCTTGGCATCCAGACCAACTCAGTTCCTCCCTCTAGTCCCTGGAAGCCCTCCAGCCTCTACCCATCCCCACCTACCTTTGCATCTCTGGGCAGCCCAGCCCCCCAAGCTTCCTGGGGCCTGCAGTTTTCCCCACAAAGGCACACAAAGTTCACAAAAAGCAGCAGACCTAAACTCAACAAAGGAAGGCTTGGGTTTCACACAATAATCAGAAACTACAAAAGAAATCCACAGGCTGGGCATGGTGGCACATTCCTTTAATCCCAGGCAGAGGCAGGCAGATCTCTGTGAGTTCAAGGCTAGCCTGGTCTACTTAGTGAGTTCCAGGACAGCTGGGACTACAGGGAGACCCTGTCTCAAAAAGACTAAAAAAAAAAAAAAAAGAATTCCATATGTTAAAGTCACAGTGAAAAAAATAACATGAAAAAACTAAATAACATATTGCACCAAGTACCAACAGTTCTGAAGAGGAGTACAATGAGAACCCCCTAGAGATAACATAGGACATGGAATTCAAAAGTACAGTTAAAAACATGATGAAATAGTTCAGTGAATTTAAAGAACATACAAATCAAAGAACTGAAAGAAGATAGGGATAAACTGAATGAATTCAGAAAAGAGAAATATTGAAGAATTATCAGGCTGAAATGAAGAAGGAAGTGAAACAGTAAGCCAATTAGAAACAACAGGAGAAACGCTCACCAATAGAATGAATGAAATGGAAAACAATATCAAGACTGGAAGATAAAGTGGACTAATTAGACCACTCAAGGAAGGATTATGAAAAATTTAAGAAAACACAAGAATGGAATATGCAGGAATTATGTGACACCATAAAAAGACCAAGTTTATAAATCATAGGCATACAGGAAGGACAAAATCTCAGGATAATGATATGGACCAGATCTTCAACAGGATTGTAGAAGAATATTTCCCAAAATCAAAGAAAGACATTCCCGTACAAATACAAGAAGAATATAAAACACCAAACAGGACCAGAAAAGAAACTCTCCACGCACATGATAGTAAAAACACTAAACCTACAGAACAAAGAGAGAATACTGAAAGCTGCAAAAGAAAAACAAATCACATATAAAGGAAAACCCATTAGAATTACTGGTGACTTATCAATGCAAACTATGAAAGCCAGAAGAGCCTAGACCAAAGTATTCCCAGCCCCCTACAGGGGATTTTGTGAGATCCCTCCCAAAGCCCCAGGGCAGATCTGGCTTTGGTAGGCTAAGGCTGCAATCCTAGCCTGAAAGGGTGGGTTGTGAACTCCATTGGTGTAGTGGCTCTGATCTCAGCAGCCCATCAAAGAGTGCCAAGTTCTGGCCTACCTCTGGCCTCTGTCTGAAAGAGGGGCTAGAATGGAGGGAACTGCCTGAGAGCCCTGGATCCTGCTTACACTTGGTGGAGAGCTTCCCCTAAGTGTGCCATGCCCAACCCCCTACCTGGAATTTTGTGAGGCCCCTCCCAAAGCCCCAGGGCAGATTTGGCTTTAATAGGGGAAGGCTGAGATCCTAGTAGATGACCTGAGAGGGTGGATTGCCTGAGAGTTCACAGATCCTGCCTCTACATGGTGAAGGAAGCCTGAGTGTACCTGACTGGAATCTGAGTTGGGCTTCTGTGGGTACTACTGAATAGCTGATCTGAAGCCATCAGTTCCCTCTAAATTAAACCTGAGGGAACCTGAACCCTATACCAATCACCTTTACCTAACCAATAAAGAAAGGATCTAGGCACCCAAATAATACAAACAGAAGCATACTTCAACTTAATTCTCATATCAGAATCATAAACAACAAAAGAAATTCACATGCCAAAATCACAACATAAAAATGATAAAATGGAAAGCCAAAACACTGTGTCCCCACCAAATCCACCAACCTGTAGAAGAACAGGTAGGAGAACCCCCTAGAGCTAACCCAGGACACTGAATTTAAAACAGTCATAAACATGATTAAGGAATAAATGACTTAACATTGCAACTCAAGACACTTGAAAAGCAATAACAAATGAAACACAAACCCAGCAGACAAGAAGAAATAACAGAAATCAGCGCAGAAATTAATGAAATAGAAACTAAGAAAACAGTACCAATAATCAGTAAATCGAAGAGCTGATTCTTTAAAAAAATAAACAAGATTGATAGACCCCCCTACCCCAGTTAACCAAAAGGAAGAGTGCCTCCAAATCAACAAAATCAGAGATGAAAGGGGAAACATCACAACAGACACCAAAAAGATCCAGAACACTGTAAGGGAATACTTTAAAAACCTATGCACTGCCAAATTTGAGAACCTAAAAGAAATGGACGGGTATATAAAAGCATGGGAACCAACAAAACCAAACCAAGAAGAGATCAACAGCTTAAACAGACCCATAACACATACGGCAATTGAAATAGTAGTACAAAACCTCCCAACTAAAAGAAGCCCAGGACTAGATGGATTTACAGCAGAATTCTACCAGAAGTTTAAAGACAATCTATATCCAATGCAACTTAATTTATTCAAAAAGAAAGAGATGGAGGAAAACTTCCAAATTCCTTCTATGAAGCCAGCATCACTCTAATACCAAAGCCAGGTAAAGATACAACCAAAAAAGAAAACTATAGAACCATATCCTTAATGAACATAGATGCAAAAATTCTCAACCAAATTCTTGGAAACTGCATACAGACACACATCAAAAAGATCATCCACCATGATTAAGTTGGCTTTATTCTAGAGATGCAGGGATAGTTCTATATACTAAGTCAATAAACATCATAAATCATATAAATGAACTCAAAGACAAGAACCACATGGTCATCTCAATAGATGCAAAGAAGGTCTTTGACAAAATTCAACGTGCATTTATATTCAAAGTCCTAAATCAATAAATAAGAAAATGAGTTATATTTGAGAATTAAAGGAATAAGTAAATCTGTTTTCTGAAGTTGCGATATGATACAAGTATATTTATTATGCATTTGACAGAGCTAGAGGTCATTGTGCAACATTTGAATAATGGAAAAGCCAATACAGCATATTAATTAAAAGGATGGACTCTGGAGATACACTGTTTAGGTTCACACCTTTCTGTTGTTACCTTTTATCTGGTTGAATTTGGATAAGTAAATTAAACTCTTTCTCTGGTCTGTTTTTTATGGTCTGGAAATCTTGATGAGTGTATTCCTAGTGGGTTGTTTAAAGGTTTGAATGGGTGATTATTTGTATATGTAATAGGTGCTGGAGAAGTTTCAGTTAAGAAAATGTGGAGCATGATTAGCAGACATTTATGCAATATACTTATCCTTCCTATTAAAATATGCCAAATTACAGAGAATATTTTCTTATGTCCCACAAAAATATTCTGTTATCTTTTAGAAAATATGACAGATTGAAAATAGTATAACCAGCCAGTTGGGAGTGTGCCTTCATTCCTGGAACTCGGGGCCAGAGGCAGGTAGATCTCTGTTGCTTCCCAGCCAGCCTGTTCTACACTGTTAGGTAGTTCACAGCCATGAGAACCTGTCTTATGGAAGGGGGATGCAGGAGGCAGGGACAAAGGGAAGAAGACAGGGTTGGAGAGATGACTCAATGGCTAAGAGCACTAGGTGCTCTTATAGAGGACTCGAGTTTGATTCTCAGTACCAAATGGCAGCTAACAACTTTACATAACTCCGTTTCCAGGAGATCTGACATTCCCTTTTGTCCTCTGCAGGCATTGTACAATATGTGTGCACTTAGATACATGCAGACAATACGTCATACACATAAAACAAAAATAATAAATACAATATTAAAGAAAGAAATGGAGAGACAGAAAGAATAATGTACCCAAAATATTATGAATTTGTATCTCTAGTAGATTTTTATTTAGGGATAAATGTTAATTATGTTTTTTTATTTGCATAACATTTAAACTTCAAGTGTGAGGCACATTTTAAGGGCTCTAAACTTTTTATTAGATCATTTTATTAAATAATCATGTAGCTGATTTAGTGACTTCTGTTCCATCATTGCGTAATAGTGCACTTGGTAATGTTATCGTTCAATAAATGGATTTATTTCAAATTATAACAAGAGTTCTATAGTAATAATATTTTCAGCAGATTAAAAATTTGACCACTGTGCTTTTTGAAAATCCTTTATGTTCATTTTTCATGAAAGTTTAAAGTTTTTCTTTATGCTAAGGCAATTAATTAATTAGTAGAAATTTGTATTAAGGTTGCTGCTTTCTTCTGACAACTACACACATAGAAAGGAAAGCCAAAGAACTCCTAATCAGTATAACATTAATATATATTTTAAAACACATTCCAGATAATTGTTATGCAACAATTTATAGCAAAATGCACACTGTAGAAATAATAGTATTCACTGTACTTGACCACATCTTCTCATTTATCCCCTCAAAGTTTACTTAGTGTGAAGTTTTCTTGTGTGTTCCCCACCCCCATTTTCATTTTCAGAAACATTTGTATGCATGATAGGTAAATTCCCATTAAAACTTAGGTTTTTTTTTTTTTTTTTTAATCTTTTTGAAGCAGAGTCTCCCTGTAGCCCCAGCTGTCCTGAAACTCACTATGTAGACCAGGCTGGCCTTGAACTCATAGAGATCCACTTGCCTGTGCTTCCCAAGTGCTGGGACTATAGGCGTGCACCACCACGCCCGGCTTAAAACTTACTGTTTTTAAAACCTGTTTGTATTTACCACAAATTTTAGTTTTTTCTACCTTAAAATATACTAAAATCTTTTGTCATACCTTGAACTATACTTCGTATTTAAATGGTTGAATTATAATTTTTTTTGTATATATTCCAAAATTGGTGTTTTTGATGGATAAATAATTGTTGAGCACTTCATCTGTCTTTCCTCACAGCTTTCTTTTTTCCTCCATATTTCTTACCTCTCTTCCCATTTTCCTTTATATATAAATTTTATGTTTGTATTAGCATAAGTTCCAGAGTATGTATGACTCCGTTCAGATAAAAGTAGATGTATAATTTGTTGGCTGTTAGAAATTATTAAATACTATAAAGTAATTGTTGAAATCTTACAGTGTAAAGGTTTTTGAAATTATGTAATTTTTCTGGACAAAGATTAAAATAACAGAATTTCAACATTATTTTATTAAGACATTTATGTATATCATTTGATTCCCTTTTTTGGTCATCATGAAAATATTTTTTAATTGAGAAATTCTATGATCTAGGTAACTGCTTTCAGAAAACTTCACATATGGGAAGACCCATTTTCTGTGACATTAGGATGAATGGAGTGTTTTGTAGAAAAATTTTCATTGACTTAGTAATTTTATGATGAGAATTGAATAAACTTGCAGTTTAATGAATATTCAATAAATAAGTACCTCTACATACTCAATAAGTAGAACATTTCAATTACTCCAGAATTCTACACCCCAGTCATCAATGCTTAGTATAATGGGTAGTATTAGCAATTCTACAAAATAAAGTAAACTAACATGGCATTTATATTCTCCTATAGATCCTCTCATTTTAAATAGAGAAAGAAACCATCTTGAAAATACTTTCAGTACAGTTTTGTGAAATTATATGGTATAATTTGGTTAAATAACTGCCTATTCTGATACTTAGAGTCCAGACCACTCTCCGTCCCTGTTAAAGCCATGCTGCATGTGCCTGAAGGTTGCAGAAGTCCTGAAGAAAGAATGAAAGAATTTATTGGAATATTGTGGAATGCAGTGAAGAGTCTCACATTACAGGTAAAAGAAGTTATTGGAAATAATACTGCTCTATTTCACACAATATTGTAAAATCTCTAGCATATTTAATAATGATAAAATTATTCTGAAAACATTCTTATAGTCTACCCCATTTCTATTGGCATGCTTTGCTTATTGTAAACAAAATTACATGAAACATACATGCTTTATAAAATTCTATATATTTTCATTTTTTTGCATTTAGAAAAGCTGGTTCATTTTAAATTTAGTTTCTTTTAAATATTATCTTAAAGATTTTAAAACAACATATGAATCACAGTCTTCTATCATCACTGAGAAAAAGAATTGAAATTGATATCAAATTAGCATGTAATGTCTTTCAAACTGGTTTTCTTACTCATACTCAATTATAAATTAAATGTGAGCATTCTTAGCTATTTAACCTTTTTTTTTTTTGGTCTTGGTCTTTTTGAGACAGGTTCTCCCTGTAGACCCAGCTGTCCTGGAACTCACTATGTAGACCAGGCTGGCCTTGAACTCACAAACATCTGCCTGCCTCTGCCTCCTGAGTGCTGGCATTAAAGGCTTGTACCACCATGCCCAGCACTGTTTAACTTTTTATTATTTTATTTTTATTATTTTATGTGTGAATGTATTGCCTGCATGTATGTACGTGGACCCATGTTGTGCAATGTCCACAGAGGTCAGAAGAAGGTGTTAGATCCCCTGGAACTGGAGTTACAGATGCCTGTGAGCTATTGTGTGGGTGCTGGGAACGAAACCCAGGTCCTCTATAAGAGCAACCAGTGCTCTTAACTGCTGAGCCATCTCTCCAGGCTCTGTTAGCTATTTCTTTATTAATATTGTTTTGTTATTTTGACTTTTGATGCTTATACTTCAATCCATTTTACAGTATTTTGGAGTTGGCATTTTTGTTTCCATCATTTTGGGACTATTCTAGTAGGACATACTTTTCTTTGTGTCTTATTTATTATGTAGAGTTTCATTGTAAAATCCTCCTTGACATTCTACCATGTAAAGTTGCTTTCTTTTGATTCATATTTAGAACTTTCTTCTAAGAAGCACATGTCCTTTCTTCTTTTGTTCTATTTTCCTACTCTGTTGTAGTACAAGTACCACCATAATGTAGAAAACAAGCTTACATAACACATACATGCATCAGGCACATTTGTGCACATATACCGCACACATAGATATGCATGCACCCACATAATGCTTTGATATAAAAAAACCATGTAGGCCTGAGAGTGCCTGGATCTAGCCTCTGTGTGGTAGTGAGCTTCCTAAAATAAAGCCATGCCCAGCTGACTGTATTGGGATGATGTGAGGCCCCTCCACTTGGTTCGGGTTAGACTTCTCTACCCCATAGTGCAGGCTAAAACCTTAGCAGACTGCCTCAGAGGGCCTAAATTGCGCTCCCATTAGTGAACTTCCCAAGTTGGGCTGTGAGTGCTCACTAGTATGCATCCAGACTTCGGAGGGAAGCCTGAGTGTACCTGACTGGAGCCTGATTTGGGCCTCTGTGGAAGCTCCTGAGTAGCTGATCTGAAGCCATCACTTCCCTCCAATATAAAATCTGAGAGAACATGAAACCTAGACCAGCCAGCCTTATATACCCAATAAGAAGACAACCAAGTAACACCAATAATATAAACAGAAGCAGAGTTCAACTCAACAAAGGAAGGGCTGAATTTCATATCAAGATCACAAAGAAGAGAAATCCACATGCCAAAATCACAATGGAAAGATAATAATATGGAAAACTGTAATAGTATGTTCCCTCCAAACTCAACCAGTCTACAAGGAGAAGCTCCCAGTGATAATCCAGGACACAGAATAAAAAAAAGAAAAATCATAGGAGTTGGAGGAGATGGAGTGGGCTTGTATTTGATCAAAAGACCTTATATGCATGTTTGAAATTCTCAATAAAATTTTTTTAAGGTTAAAAAAACTCATAAAAATGTTCGAGGAATTCATTGAATTTAAAGGACACACAAACAAATCAAAAGAACTAAAAGAAGATAGAGATAAGCTTCTGATGGAATTCACAAAAGAGATAGAAATATTGAAGAAAACATAGGCTGAAATGAAGAAGGAAGTGAAAAACTCAATAAACCAATTTAAAAGAACAGGAGAAAGCCTCACTATTAGAATTAATGAAATAGAAAACAGAATATCAACACTGTAGGCTAAAGTTGAAAAATTGGACCACTCAAGCAAGGATTATGCAAAAATTTAAAAAACACAGGGATGGAATATGCAGGAAATGTAGGACACCATGAAAAGTCTAAATTTACACATCATAAGCATAGAGGAAAAAGAATTTCAGGTTAACCATGTTGACCAGATTTTAAACAGGATTGTAGAAGTGAATTTCCCCAAATTAGGTAATTACATCCCCATACAAATACACAAAGCACATAGAACACCAAATAGAAACAGAAAAAAAAAGTCCCACAGCATATCATAGTAAAAACACTAAATGTGCAGAACAAAGAGAGCATACTGAAAGCTGAAAAAAAACAAAACAAAACAAAAAGAGTTACATATAAAAGAAAAAACCCATCAGAATTACAGCTGACTTATCAATGCAAACTATGAAAGCCAGAAGAGCCTGGACCAAATATTCCCAGTTCTAAATGACTATAGATGACAAACTAGAATCCTTTACCTAGCAAAAACATCTGTTATAGTTTAGGGGGAAAGAGAAATCTTTCATGACTTGAATAGGCTGAAAGAATACATGTCCTCAAAACCAGCCTTTCAGAGAGTTCTTGAAGCAATAAAAGAGCTGAAGAAAGGAATGACTATATCAAGGGGTAACAGAAAGAAACTTAATGGGATATAATTGTGGTAACATTGAATTAGACAAAGACTACAAACATTAATCAAAATGATGGCACCCAACACACATCTTTTAATAATAACCTTAAATATCACTGGACTGGATTTCCCAGTCAGAAGACACAGGCTATTTGACTGGATTAAGAAACAAAATACATCTTTTTATTATTTGCAAGAAACCCATCTCACCTTCAAAGACAGGCACTACCTTAAGGTGAAGAATGAAAAAGAATATTTCAAGCAAATGGCACTAAGAAACAAGTAGGGGCTGCAATTCTGTCTGATGAAATAGACAAACTAAAACTAATCAGACGGGATTCATTTTGAATAAAGGAATAATTAACCAAGAAGTTATTGCAATCATGAACATATATGCACCAAACTCTGGTGCACCCAGATTCATAAAATCAACCCTACAGGACTTTAAGACACAGATTAACTCCAATTCAGTACTAACTAGTAGGGGACTTCAGTAACCCACTGTGTCCATTAGACAGGACAACCAGACAAAGAATAAGCAGAGAGAAATCTGAATTAAATGATTCCATTAATTGGACCTAAAAATGGACCTAACAGACATCTACTGAATATTTCACCCAAGCACCAAAGAATATACTTTCTGTTCATCACACTGTGGAACTTACTCAAAAATTGACCACATACTGGGGCCTAGAACAAGCCTCAACAAATACAAAAAAATTGAAAGAATTCCATGCATTCTATTAGACCACAACACAGTAAAGCTTAAAATTAAGAATGGAAGCAGCTCTAGTAACTACATGAACTCATGGATATTAAACCACACACTTCCTGAATGATGACTTGTCAAAGGAGAGATTAAGAAAGAAATAAAAGTATTTCTGGAATGAAACATTAAAAAAAAATCAGAAAGAGCACAAATAAATGATTTAACATTGTAATCAAGATATTGGAAAGGCAAGGACAAATGAAACCCAAACCCAGCAGACAAGAAGAAATAACAAAAATCAGAGCAGAAATTAATGAAATAGAAACAAAGAAAACAATACAAAGAATCAATGAATCTAAGAGCTGGTTCTTTGAAAAGTTAAACAAGATAGACAAACCCTTAGCCCAGTTAACCAAAAGAAAGAGCAAATCCAAATCAACAAATTGAGAGATGAAAGGGGAAACATCACAACAGACATCCAAAAGATCCAGAACATTATGAGGGAATACCTTAAAAGTCTATTAAATTTGTAAACCTAAAAGAAATGCACGGATATCTGAAATCATGGGAGCCACCAAAGCTAAACAAGAAGAGATCAACAGTTTAAAGAGACCCATAACATATAAGGAAATTGAAACAGTAATATAAAATCTCCCAACTTAAAAAAGCCTAGGCCCAGATGGATTTACAGGAGTATTCTACCAGACATTTAAAGAAGATCTGCAACCAATACAATTTAAATTATTCAAAGAGATAGAAACAAAGAGAGAACTCTCAAACTCCTTCTATGAAGCCTTATCACTCTAATACCAAAACCAGGTAACACAACAAAACAAGAAAAATATAAACCCATATCCTTATGGTGCAAAAATCTTCAACAAAATACTTGTAAACTGCATACAGACACACATCAAAAAGATCATTCAGCATGATCAAGTAGGCTTTATTCCAGAGATGCAGGGATGGTTCAATATATGCAAGTCAATAAACATCATAAATCATATAAATGGACTCAAAGGCAAAAATCACATGCTCAAGAGACAGAAGTAGTTACATAGTTCCACAAATGGTCACACATAGCTGGTCTCTGAATTACCCATGTCTAAGTGGCACATCTAGCATACACCTTCTACACCTAAGGTTCGCGGAACTTAGAACAGGGATGAAGAGAACACTAATCCATCTTTCAACTCGTCAATGAAGCTCCCTCATGCAACAGAGGGCCAGGAATGCAGAAGGTCACAATTGGCCAAAACTCAAGAGAATAAGAATCTGCCAAGTGTGGGTCCTTGGACAGGACTCCCATTAAAATTCACCCACCCCAGGCTCAGGGACTATTGTGAAAGAGGGGGCAGAAAGATTGTAAGAGCCAGGAATAGGTCCATGAACATACAGATATTATCCTATAGGCACCTGGGACCCTTCTCATACAAACTTACAAGAATGGAGTCAGCATGCACAAGCCTCATTCAAACTTAAGCAAATACCCAACATAGGACTGTGGAAATGAACAGGAGTTCCCAATCTTAGTTGAAGAATTACTGGAAGCTGATTACTGCTGAGTGAGGAAGAGCTGATCTTAAAGGAAGGGACTCTAGATAAGCTGACTAGATCCTAGTGGATGAACTTGCACTGAGGGATATCTGGGAGTTTGGATGTACATGTGTATTTGAAATGCCAGTCAGTTATACAGGTGTCTGTTAGTAGAATGTTTCTTCTAGCCATAGTTGAAGAACTGATTCATAGTAGTGCTGTGGTTAGGAGAACCATCTCATAGATGGTTACAATCAACAGAATGGGTCTTTCAAGAAAACGTGTAAGTTAAAAGAGCAGTGTTCCAAGAATACACTACTGTAGTCAGTACAAGAGAAAGTGTCCTTTAGAGAAACCATGATAGTTACCAGATGTGTCAGAGGAGAAGCTAGGAGGTTCATGGAAGTCCAAGTGGTATAGAATTTCAAAGACATCGTCAACCTATGACTGTTAACTCTTAGCCTTCCATTTCTTATCTGCACTATGAAGTAGTTTAGCATTTAAATTTATTTGCATCTTGATACTCCTTTAGGAGTTTTTTCTTTTGTTATTTTATATGATACAGTGTCCTTATGAACTTTTCTAATATGTTTTATGGCCCAAAATGTAAAACATAAAACACTGAATCTGTCATGAGATAAAACTGGACATCATAAGTTTAAAGCCATCAAAAAATTATTCTTTTAGTGGAACTTTGAACATGTAAATGTATTTGGTACCAGTTTCTGGAAAGTTGCATTTAGTGCCAGAGCTGGTATTTACTAAGCCCATGTTCTTTTTATATTTAAGATAGAAAATTTTACAAAGCATAAAAACACTATAAATATTTGCTATGGTCTATTTTTTTCAGTGACAAAATATTGTTTTCATACATATGTGTATATTTATAGAAAGACCTATAGAGTCTAGTTTGTGCCTCTAAATGTCTTTCAGGGTGTAATCATCCAGTGTAGCCTGGTTAACCTATTAAGAGTCAACCCTTTCAAGGATATTTACTGTCCCTTCCTAGCAGCCATCAGTTGCCTATAGGTCATGGGGTATGGTTGGGGTTTCTTATCTACTTCCCCATGTTTATGCTGGGATTATTGTCTGGCTTGCAATTAAGTGGTACATATGCATGCTATCACCTTTGCTTTACGTTCATTTGATTGACTTCCCAGCTGTCTAGAAAACTATTTCCTTGTGGTCAACTACTACCCCTCACTCTTACAGTCTCCCTGAACCCTGCTTCACAATGATCTCTGAGCCTTGGGAGGCAAAAGTTTGGTGTAAGTGTCCTATTCAGAGATAAGCATACTTTAGTTTCTTATTCTCTGCGCTTGTAGGTCTTCTCTGTGTTAATCACCATCAGCTGGATAAGGAAACTTCTCTGCGGAGAGTTGAGAGATGTTTTCATCTGTGGGCATAACAATACATTACTAGAATTCGCTTTAATATTTCATTTATTTAGCAGAACAATAATATTAGGCTTTCCCCTATGACCTATGGCACGTCTAGCCACATGTTCCTAGGACTGATACCAATTTCAGGTATGGGCTTATAGGTCTAATGGAACAGACCTTAAATCAAATTAGAAAGTGATTGATTACTACCAGAGTATTTGTCCACTATTATACCAGAGATTGTCTTATACAATTTTTAATATGAATTTTGTTTGGGAGCCTTTTAACAGATTATGACAAATTGGTTTGTTCTTTGCCATTTTTCTCTATCTGAACTCTATGAAGTCCTATATAATTACCAAATTTTGATTTTGATGAGAATGTCAATCAAAGTATCTCAAGTAAGGCACCATAAGCCAGTTAAACTATGGCAATTGAATTCCTTCCTAGGGATTTCAAGTGGAGGATAGTGAGTGATAAAATAATCAGATACATACAGATTAGAGACACATGTGCCAACATCTAAGTGTTATTAGCAAAAACAATGAGTCTTTCTCTTAGAAACAGTATATTTTAAAATGAAATGGAGATCTTTTTTAAAGGTTAAAAACTCATTCAATTTTATGTCTTACAGGATTTATACTCAGTTCAAACTGTTGTATAACTGTATTAATTCAACTGTGAACCTAAAAATTTTATAGCCACTTTTGAAAGAGATGTATCTTTACTCTGGAAATTGTTATTGAGTATGTTAAAGCTGCACCTGTGTCGTGCACTGTGGAGGTCAGAAGAGGGCGTCAGATCCCCTGGAACTGGAGTTATAAACAGTTGTTAGCCACCATGTGGGTGCTGGGAATCGAACCCTGGTCCTCTGCAAGAGCAGCCAGTGCTCTTAATGGCTGAGCCATCTCTCCAGCTCCATAATCACATTTTTGATGTCTTGTGAGCTTTCTCTCGTATCTTCAGAATCAAATAGGAATAGACACTTTTGACCAGTCAGACAAACCATCACATTAATTATGAAGCAAGTTTTATTATATTTAATACCCACAATTTTACATTGAGGATTACTTTCTTATTTGTAGACATCAAGTAAGTGGCATTACTTGGTATTTTGTTAGAAGGATGAAATTTGGAATTTGAGGCTAGGAATTTACTTATTTTTCCTTGACCAAGTTTTATGGAAAGTGTGGAAAATAATTAAAGTTCACTTCTGAGATTTTTTTTTAATCTCTAAATTGGGCATATTTAGATTTCATACCAAAATATTACCATGACACCCTAATAATGTTAAATAGAAATAATGAATTAAGTATACTTTATATATTTGCTTTGTTGTATCAGAAATGGAAGACATTATTTTGTACATAGGTAAATAACCATATTTTGAAGAATGTGCACCATGAACACCTTTTATAAACTTATAAACACCAGTATATTGGATCTGGAAATCTAGATACTGTTTATTTATGCATTTGTTTATTTAGCAAATGTATAGGTAGCAGTGTAGTAACTCTTTATGTAAATGGTGTATTTCTCCCTATTCATAGATAAGGAAACTGAGTTTACAGAGTCTGTCTTATATAACTTGTGAAATAAACCATAGCTGTATTTGACCTTATGGAGCTGTCAAGTCAGTTTTATTAATTGTCTTGTTAGGTTTCTTATGCAGAATCAAACTGTAAACAACATAATATGAAGCAATTATTTTATTTATGTATTTATTTTTATTTTATATGTATGAATATTATGCCTGCATGTGAGTAAGTGCACTCGTGTTTGTCCAGTGCCCGTAGAGGACAAAAGAGGGCAGCAGATCCCCTTGAACTGAAGTTATAGACAGTTGTTAACCACCATGTGGGTTCTGGGATTCAAACCAGGGTCTTCTACAAGAACAAATATTCTTAACCTCTGAGCCATTTCTCCAGCCCATGAAGCAATTATTTTAATCTCTGGTGATAAATATAATCATGCTTACTTATTTAACATATTTGTTAAATTATTTGTTGAATATCTAGTAACTGCTAGCCATTATGTTATATACTATCACATGAATAAAATAAGTGAAATACTGACTTAAGCTTATGTTCTAAGAATTTCATTAAATGTTGGGAAATTCTTTGATATACATTAAAAAACATTGTACAACTTTGGGTTAAACCTAGAACTTCTTTCATGATAAGAAAGCACTCTATTTCTGAGCTGTATCACCAGTCTTTATTATAGTCCTTTTAATGACTGAACTATTTCTTTCCTCTCTGTGTTCCTGACTTCCAGCTCAGATCATGGTTGATGTTAAAGAATGCATGAATGAAAGGTGAATGAAATACAGTCTACAATTTTCACTTTGTTTTAATTTTAAATTCTTTTTTAAGAATAAAATATATTCACATAGAGAATATCACTTTCTGTAGAAATTTTAATAAGTACAATTATCTTTAAAGTTTCAAACATTTTAATTGAAGAGGAACATATTATTTGGTAATAGGAAATAGTAATATTTGTAAGGACACATAGCATTGCTCTTGAAAGCATTTATATATGAAGTGTAACTAGGATGGCCGATGACTAATTCAGATTTTCAGATTGCTGTGTAAATACTTCTTTTTAAGTGAGTTTCAGTCATAATTATATAGGACATAGACACAAAGATCTCATTTTCACATCTCAAATCTGTGTTATGTACTAAAGCATGAATAAAATAGGTTAAATATTGGCAGAATACATGTTTTACTGAGAATTTTATAATGTTGAGAAATTCTTCTTTTTGAAAAATGTTTTGGGGATCACAACAGCATACATCTTTTTCAATGGCATCTAAGCTTGAAACTTAAGAAAAAGCACATTATCATTTTATTTGTTTAAGAATATCAAATAATTTTTTACTTTATTGGTTTACCTTCAGTATTTGATACTTGGATATGTAGCCTTGACCTAATAGGAATCAAAATAGAGGTGATTCTACTTCAGGAATTTGTAATAATCCCCCTACTTTAACACATGAATGTGTTCAATATTGGCAAAAGAACACGTTGCTACCAAAACTGAAACAAGATCCTTGAAACAGAAAGGATGTTGCCATGGAAAAATGAAGTAATAGTCCATCTGTGGTGCATTAATGAAGAGGATATATATATATATATATATATATCTTTTTTTTAAGATCATTTGTGTTTGGTGTGGCTCAGAGGGTCCCAACCAGGTGGTTTCCATGAGCATAATCTGACCCCTAGCTTCAGAATGTCTTACTGGCAGATTACTTCATTTTCTTTCCCTAGGATTGTCAGATCCTTACATTAATGCAGAATTTACTGCTGCAAATTTATATTCAATAATATAAATCATTCAACATTTTACATTAGAACCACTGTTTTAGACATACAGTTTAGGAGTTATTCTGAAAGTATGAAAAGATTAGTGTAATGGCCTCAATATATAGAATTGATGTTACATTATAACAATTGTTAGCTACTTGTATTACATGTATATTCTGATTCTAGTCACTAAAGGAACCCTTAAAATATATTTCAGAAGGCTTATCTTTCAGAGTTGTTATATAACTCATTTATCAATGTATTGTTGATTGTGGATGCATTATTCATTCTTTACACTTCATGAAATAATTGATTTTTGAGTTAGTGGAATGAGATGTGTCATGATTTTCGAAGTTATGCACACTTAAAATCAAGTTCCTAAGAACAGGTATATGATCACAAATTTATAATACTAAACTAATGGATTCACAATCTTGCTATCATTTTTCAACATAACATTAATATCTATATGATTTGCTCTTATTTTACTATTCATATTTTGACCTTTTTCCTTGAATTAGGAAAGAATGCTCACTTTGTATGTCATTTTGAATTGTACAATTAAACATTTCTAGTGAATTATATTTTTAAAACTTTCTAGTACATATGAGAATATATAGACTTATTTCTGAATAAAGTGTGTTCTGGTCTTGAACCTATGAGACTATATAGGCTTATTTCTGAATAAAGTGTGTTCTGACCTTGAACCTATCAAGTATTTAACATACAAATTCTTAAATTGCCAAAGCTGTGAGATAAAATTCTAGAATTAAAATAAGTAAGTTTTTGTGTCATGATGCATTTTTTTTTGGAAAAATGTATTTTCTTCAGTGAACTCAGTAGTTTGGCTACACCCAAAATATGAAGGAAACACAAACAATTGTTTATTTGTATGCTAGTGAAATGTTTGTGAAGGCAAGAAGGGGTGTGAAATTTCCTGGAACTGGAGTTACAGAAGTTGTTAGCTGCCTTGTGGGTGCTGGGAACCTAACCCAGGTCCACTGCAGGAGTAGCCAGTGCTCTTAACTGATGAACCATCTCTCCAGCCCCCTAATTAAAAGTCTTTTAACACATTTCTAAATCATATCTTTGATTCACAATTTTAATAGAAAACCATGAAATTATAGTTTATGTTTGCATAACAAAATAATTTAAGTATAGTATAATTTGAGACAGTTTGAGAAAGTAACAGATGTGTTACTTAGGGTTAAGTGTCTGATAGACACTTATTCTTTGTGTTTGATGAGTTCTGGAACTCTGTAACAGTGAAGTAACACAGACTCAGGAAAACAAATGACATATGTTCTTTCTCATTTGTGGATCTTAGCTACAAATCCTTAGATGTGAGTATATCTTGATGTAACTGTAAGATATGTGGACAATAGAAAGGAACCATGGGAGAAAGGGGGAGGAAGGAACTATTTCAAGGGAGGAAGATAGTAAGAGACAGGTGTTTTCAGGGGGAAATGAGAAAAGTGGGAGTTACTTTACTGGGGAGGGAGTAGAGATTGTTATACAGAGGGGAGTGAGAGGAGAGATAAATAATGCTTAGATGGCATGATAAAGCAGAGGGAAATGTTTTAGTGCAAAGTCCTACTGAAAAATACTTACGCAATACATACATGAGTTCATGTATATAGCTGAAGGCTATATAACAAAAAGCACAGTGCCAGGCAGATCAGACTTCCCTTTGAGATATTGTTCAAGATAGTCCATGAGACTCCCAAAGTAACACAGGATATTAACACAGCCCTAGATTGCCTCCCAAAGCTTGAGGGTAAGATCCTATTGCTGAAGGCAGGACATACTTAAGACTCGAGACTTGGAGCAATAGAGCTGGAACTGACCTTGAAGCATCCTTTCTGAAGACTAGCTCTTATGGTATCAGAGGATACTATACTAGCTGCCAAGGAGAAAACATATCAGTGGTCCTACACAGATGTAAAGCCTAGTAAACAACAATAACTGACCCAGGAAACTGTTGCTATTGTTGCAATAGTGGCATTTCTATCTTGGGGGTAATCAACAACTGTCTAATTGGGATTAAAGACCACTCAATGGGAGGGAACTCATGTATGGTACTGTAAAACATAGCTAAATACACATGGCTAGAGAGGTCATAGATCCTAGAGAAAAAGTTACTTTTGCCACATCCCTAGACCAATGCAATTTCTTACTTTATTCTAAATATGCATCCTCATACTTATAGAGAAATGCACCTTTCACCCCTCATCAAAGAAGCTTCTTTTTGCAACACATAGAGACCATTGAGTTTTGAATTTGGGCTTATGTGGTCTTAACACTCTAAAGATGTGGTATTTTAAGTAACTATACTTGAGTAATTTTAAAGGGCTATTAAACATCGTACATGAAATCACAATTTAATGATTTGAAGAATGAATAAAACGATAGTCTTTGGTTTTTAAGATTTAAACTTTTCATATTACCATGCATTTGTCTATATACAAAAGTGTAATTATATATATGTGTGTGTGTGTGTGCGCGTGTGTGTGTGTGTGTGTGTGTGTGCGTGTACCTTTGGGTATATACAAAAAAGAAATTTTGTGATACAAATATGTTCTTTTAACGATTGTTTAGTGCTATGAACTGAATGTTATAAATATGTTTCTTCTATATTAGTCTATTATTTTAAAATATAAGGGGTAAGCAGATATCACGATAGCTTTTTTAAAAAGTAAAGACAGTCGTATAGCTTTATTTGGCTGCTGTTAACAAAATCTGATGAACTAACTATAAAAGCAGGAAGATTTCTTTCACCATTTTTCAGCACATTTTCTTAGTCGTGATTCTTGTAAGTAACTGGAGAAGGGTAGCTTCACTTTTTACTTCATGTC
Organism: Nannospalax galili; assembly: GCF_000622305.1. NCBI lineage: Eukaryota > Metazoa > Chordata > Mammalia > Rodentia > Spalacidae > Nannospalax > Nannospalax galili. Next base: position 2,533,969 of record NW_008336888.1, read on the forward strand.
ACTGGGTGCTTTCAATCAAGTTTATAGCCTGGAAAAACACCTTTTCGATTGTTGTTTGGGTTTCTTAGTAAAAGTAACTCATGGAGGCATACATAGTACATGTTTCCATTTTTATCCTCACTATTCACTGTGATGAAGATATTAGGAGTATATGATTAATCTGATTCAAATATTTTAATTCTGCTTTTATTTTCTAGCTTGAAGTACATTCTTGCTGTGTGTTCATTCCCAATGACAACCTGCCCTCCCCGAGTACAATTGTATCTGGTGACATTCCTGGAACTGTAAGAAGTTGGTACCATGGACAAACCAGCATACCAGGAACACTTGTTTTTTGTTTTCCTCAAATAAAGATTATCAGCGCTGGTCACAAGTGTATGGAACCTCTGCAGGAAATTCCTTTTGTCATCCCACGGCCTATCCTGGAGGAAGGTACATTAAAAATAATTTACTCTTATGATTGATATTTTATCCTTGCAGTTTTAGGGTTTTTTAAATACACTAGTATACATGTAAACCAACTTCTATGTGAGAGAGTTTCATAACCAAACCAAATTATTAGTGTATTTTAGTGCTGTCATACCTTTTAATTATTATTTATTTATGTGTATAAATGTAAATCACCTATAAAATATGCATTATGATATAATTATGAGAATGTAAACCTAGGAAATATTGGGAGCAAAGTTGGTTTTGGATACTTTCATTAGGATGAAATAAGAATGAGTTTGATTTTACTTAAAGCCGCTTGATTTAGGAATGAATATACTGTATAAAAGTAATAGAATATATTATCAACATTGGGGCTGGAGAGATGGTGTCGTAGTTTGTTCTTCATTGCTGTGATAAAACAGTCTGACCACTACCAACTTGGGGAGCAAAGCGTTTATTTGTCTTACATCTCCCAGGTCACAGTTCATCAGTGAGCCCAAGGTAGGAACTCAGTGCAGGAACCTGGAGGCAGGAGCTGGAGCACAGGCCATGGAAGATCACTGCTTACTGGCTTGCTCCCCTGGCCTCTGCTCAGCCTGCTTTCTTATGCAACACAGGCCCACCTGCCCAGGGGTGGTACCACCCACAGAGAGCTGGGCCCTCCCATATCACTCATCAAGCAGCTGCCCCATGGACATAGCTACAGGCCAGTCCAATAGAGGCAATTCCCCAACTGAGGCACCCTCAACCCAGGTGTGTCAAGTTGACACTAAAGCTATCCAGCACAGATGGCTCAGCCGTTAATAGCACTGACTGCTCTTGCAGAGGACCTGGGTTCGATTCCCAGCACCCACATGGTGGCTACAAACCATCCTTAATTCCAGTTCCAGGGGAATCCAAAGCCCTCCTCAGACCTCCGTGGCATTGCATGAGACAAGTGCACTCACATACATGCAGGCAATACACTCATACACATATAAATAAAAATATTTTAAAAAGAATATTATCAACATCAACTATAATACATTTTTAGATTTCTAATTTATTTACACAAAGAAAATAATTGTGAGCTGGCTTGAGCCATGATTCTTTTTCAATATATACTTGATTTCTTATACTGCAGAACTTTCAGTTCCAAATTCATACCCTCTTTGAACTTTGACATATTCATTTCAAACAAAAGGTGAACCTGGAAAAGTTTTGCTTCACAAAGTAAATAATGTGAATCTGTATTTTAAGAACAAGTCTGAAATTTTTGACAGCTCTAAATAGGTCAACACCTTGTTCATATTATTGGGATGTAAGAATAGGAAACTTGATATTCAGATTACTGTACATTCTGTCACTTAAAAAAAAAAAGGTAGTCTGTGAAAACTTCATCTCTGAATATGATGTTGGTTTCTCTTTCAGTATCAAGAAAATGAAACCATTTCATTTAAGTTCCATTAAAAACTAGTTTTCTGGGGCTGGAGAGATGGCTCAGCGGTTAAGAACACTGTTCTTGCAGAAGACTCGGGTTCAAATCCCAGCATCCACATGGCACCTAACAGCTGTTCCTACCTCCAGTACCAGGGGATCCGACAGCCCCTTCTGACCTCTGCGGGCATTGCACAACACAGGTGCACTTACCTACGTGCAGGCAATACACGTACTCATACACATAAAATAAAAATAATAAATAAAATTTTTTTTAAAAACTAGTTTTCTCAGTCAGGGATATCATTCCAAGGCAGAGCACTTTCTTAGCATGTTTTAGAACCGTGCAACCCATAGTACCACAAAAATAAAACAATAAAATAAAAAGTATTTTTCATATCAGAAGTAAATGGGATTTCATTGCCAGACATTAATGTTGATCCTTAAAAATATACATACCATTATGATAAAATCATAAAATTATAGGGTCTAATGCAGCAGTAATCACTCTGCAGTCTCTTATTTTCTGCACCTTGGCCAGTTGTGGGTTTCTGTGTTAATCACCATCTGCTGCATGAGAAAGCTTCTTTGTAAGAGTTGAGAAAAGCATTAATTGATGGGTATAACAGTAAGTGATTAGGAATTGCTTAAATACTATATCTGTTTAGCAGAATAAGTATTATGCTCATTGGCATTTGCTCCCCATTCCTTCTGATCCCTTGCCTGTGACATTTCCTGATCTGCGTGAATTTGGTATTTTAGATATTTCATATTACTGGATTCATAGTGTATGGTCTTCAGTGATTGACAGTTTAAGATCAACTTATGTTGTAGTAATTTTCATTCTTTTGTGGGTAAATAATATTCCATCTTGTGTATATATACCATATTTTATTTATATGTGTATGAGCTGATGGACATTTTGAGTATGTCTTAATTGTATTTCCTGTTGTTGTTATAAAATACCAGGACAAGCAATTGTAAGGGGGAAAGTGTTCACTTCTCTTACCATTCTGTGTTATAGTTTACCATTGTGGGGAAGTCAAGGCAGCAGGAACCTGAATTAGCTGGACATATTACATCCACAGTTGCAAAGAAAGCAATATATTAATTTCTGGCATGCTTATATGTATTTAGCTTGCTTTCTCCAGCCTTAACTTAATGTAGAAATCTCTGTCTAGGCAATGGTGCCGTGGAAATTAAGGTTGTCAAGACAACCACCCCCCACAGACATTTCCACAGGCCAACCTGATCCTTCCTTGAGACTTTTCTGATCCACATGATTCTGTCACATTGACAGTTAAAACTAACCATTATAGGATGTTTCTACTTTCATCTTGTTTGTTTGTTTGCTTTGTTTTTGAGACAGGGTTTCATTTTGTGGCCCTGGCTGGCCTGGAACTCAGAGATCTGCCTTCCTCTGCCTCATATGTGCTGGAATTAAGTGTGTGCACCCCCACACTATTTCTGTCTTTTATGTACAATGGCCTGGCTTTTGGGGGTGGAGGGATGAATATGTTTTAATTTCTACTAGATATATTCTGAAGGGTAGAATTGTTCTATAATGTGGTAACTTGTATGCTTAAACTTTTGAGGCGCTGACACTGTTGTCCAAAGTGATTTCACCACTTTACATACAATCAATGGATGAAAAGGCTAATTTCCACCTTTCTTTATCATTATTTGTTAGGACCTGTAATGTTTGTTTTGTTCTAGCTAACCTGGATGTAAATTAGTATCTCATTGTGGTTTTTATTTGTATTTCCCTAATAAGTAATGATGTCGAATTTTAAAAAATTATTTGTTATTTTTATTTTATGTGTATGAGTGTATCGTCTGCATGTATGTGGGTGTACCTGTGTCTTGTAATGCCCATGGAGGTCAGAAGCAGGTGTCAGATCCCCTGGAACTGGAGTTATGGATGGTTATTATCTGCCATATGGATACTGGGAATTAAACCCAGGTTTTTTGTAAGGTCTTTTGTAAGAACATTTATTCTTTCACTTTTTTCCCCCCTTCTAATTGCAGACCTGCATCCTGGGAGTTTCTCTAATCTGGCCCTTCAATTAATTAATTATATTTTTAAACATATTTCATGTTAAAAAATTTTTGAAAACTTTTATACAAGTCTAATATACTGAAAATGATACAGTAGTTATTGTATAGCTTGAACAGTTGCATAATGTCAATCCATACGTGGTACTAACACTTGACTCAAGATAGAGACTATCTCAGGCATCCATGTAATCTCTAGCTCTCTGCCAGTCACACCATGTCTTTTGAAGTAGTCCCTAGATTTACACACACATACACACACACATACACACACACAGAAAAAGTGTGCATATGCATACACACAATAAATGGATAAATGTAATACGTTTTTAATAAGTAGAAGAAAAAACATTAGATTTGTGGAAGACAAAGGATTGGATTACTTATAATTGTAATAGAGATGCTCAGTGTGTGTACACTAAAGTGTATATAGAAATTTTAGAATCATAGATCATTGTTTATCCTAGTACTTTCAAAAGAATGATATTGATGCAAGCCAGGTGATGCTGGGTTGAGAACTGAATAAAAAATCAGAACTGTTACATGATTAGGTACTTAGAAACTTACTTGAAAAAGGGAAGAAAGAGGATGGTAGTTAGGGCTATATACATCTTAATATTCTTTAGTTATAAACAATAAGAAGCAAGCAAGCTTTACATAAACAAAATAGAACTCATGACTCATCTGTATTCTAGTATAGAAAACAGCTTTTACTTTTATTTTTAGGTTTTTCCTATATAAATTGCAGTTAAAACTTTCTTTTCTTTTTTCTTTCTTTTTTGGACTTGCCTTCATATCTCCTGATGTTATCATTTTAGAGTTTGAATTTTCTACTGAAGAGTCTTAATTCTTTGAAACCAGGTCTTTAGATTTCCACTGTTCCAAACTACAAAGAATCATTTCCTACATAACATGCTTACATTATAACATAGACTTACTTAGGCATGTTATGTAGATGGAAATATTTTTGAAATATTACATATATTTTTCTGCACACAGTGTAATCATTTTTAAAATTTTCAGAATTACCCTTATCACTGTAACCAGAGCAAATGTAATGAAATGAGACCTTTACATTCTTACTTTAAAACTCTCTTTGTATCCTGAGATGCCTTAAAGAGACATAAGGTTAAATTCTAGTAAAGAACATTTTTTAAATTGAGAGATTTACTTGGCATTGTATTCTAATGTTGTCTGTTTCTTTGTTTATTTAATCCTGGGCTGATGATGTCTTTAACAATCTTGCAACTCAATATTCCAGCCACATGCATTTCTTTATCTTCACATGATCTTATTTCTGTCCTACTGAGTACCTCCTGAGCACTCAAAATGTAACATACACAGCGAAACATGAGCATTTACCACATATTAGACACAGAGAACATGGATTTGAATAAGACAGGCATGCTGCTTACTCCTGGATATTTTACAACCTTTTCATAGGCTTGGAATGGTAATGGGCTTGGAGTTGAATGCTATTTAGTATTTTTCATTTGATAGCTTTTATAGAGGGTTGTAGATTTTAAATGAAGTTGTTGTGTAAGAGTATTTAGATAGTATCTGACACATATTAAGATCTCAGTAGAAGCAATTATAGTTATTAACCGAAAGATTTCCAAGTTCAAGGGTTTAGTCTCTAATCTCTGTCATTTCCTAGATACAATTTCCTTTCTTGATATATTCTGCTATGTTCCTAGAGTGTTATACAGAAACCTATCTCTGTGATAGGCTTAAAACTACAAAATTCTTAAGTTCTTTTAGTTATTTATAGAATCTATTGATGAAAGAACAAAATAGCATTTGTTGAATGTGTCTTCCTATACAGACATGGCACTGGTATGCGTTGCATCAAACCATTTTTAAGATGGCTATTAGTATCCTAGATATTTTTGTAGTTTATGATTCTCACATAGCAGTTCTTCTCGGTTCTCTTCCTATCTTAAAAAAAAATTTTATATTGAATTTTGTGTGTTTCATATAACAGATCTTAATAAAATTTAGACCCCCCCGTCCCATCTGCACCTCCCATAATGCCCTCCCCCACTGAATTTCATGCATTCTATCATATATATTAAGCCTTATCCATCAAGCATTTTGTACCCAGACGTCCCTTAGTGGACTCTAATCGGCCCATCTAGAATCACTCCCTTGAAAACAATCTTCTCTGGTTCAGCAGTTAAGAATACTGGTTGTTCTTGCAGAAGACCCAGGTTCGAATCCCAGTACCCACATGGCAGCTAACAACTGTCTGTAACTCTAGTCCCAGGGGATCTGATAGCCTCTTCTGACCTCTGCAGGCATTGCATGACATGGGTACACTTACTTAGATGCAGGCAATACACGCATACACATAAAATAAAAAAATAAATTTTTTAAGCTTAAGAAAACATAAAGGTGAAACAGGTAACAGAGCTGATAGTTAATTGAAATGACAAACTTACACTAATTTGAAAAAATATACCAGATGCT
>NW_008336888.1:2540714-2549653 GCF_000622305.1 Nannospalax galili
ACCCAGGTTCGATTCCCAGCACCCACGTGGTAGCTACAAACCATCCTTAACTCCAGTTCCATGGGAATCTGAAGCCCTCTTCTGACCTCCAAGGGCATTGCACAACACCGATGCACTAACATACATGCAGGCAATACATGCATACACATAAAATAAAAATAATAAATAAAAATTTAAAAAGTTAAAAAAATCTTCTCTCCCTCACCCTGCAATACATTTTTTTAATTTTTTTATTTTATGTGTATAAGTGTTAGCCTACATGTGTGTAAGTTCACCCATGTGTGCAGTGTCAACAGAGACCAGAAGAGGGCATTTTATCCATTGGAACTGGAGTTTTGGACAGTTTTTAACCTCCATGTGGGTTCTGGGAACTGGACCTGGGTCCTCTACAAGAGCTGCCAGTGCTCTTAATCTCTGAGTCATCTCTCAAGCTCCTTTCCTTCTCTTTTTAATATCCTTACCAAAATAATTTTGGATTCTTCTCCTTTTTCATGTAGAGAAATTGGGTTTTGTTCCCTGAAATCCTCACTATGTCTTTGTGTCACTCAGAGTAAATGTTAAAATCCTTAACATTACCATCAAGGCCCATATGCATTACCCCTGTCTACCCCTTTAGTTTTTCTTTCTGTTGCTGTCCTCTAGCATGTTGTGCCTCAAATCTGCCCCAGTGGGCAGAAAAGTCTTCTTTGGACTAGCGTGACTGTCCTATCACAGGGTTTTAGCATACTACAAGCATGCCAGATGCCTTCCTCATTTCTTTTCTATGCTTCTTTCTCCTTGTTTTATTTTGTTTATCAGCCACCATAACAATCCTTATCCTAATTTTAGCTACTTTTGTTCTGCATCTGGTTTCCTACTACGTTAAAAAGAATATAAGCCATCCTGTCTTGTTCACCACTCTGTCTTCATGTAACCTGGCATGTGAAACAGGTTGAGTTCACTATATACTTGTAGTCTCCACGAAGTTTTCAATTAGCTCTTAGTAAATAGTTTGGGTAGCTGAAAGGAGAAAAATATATTTAAAAATTAAAAAGGTTAATTAACAAGCCTTTAAAGGTTCATCAGTAACTAAAAATGGATTCCTTATTAATAAGAACGTTTCTCGACAACTACAGAAATGATTAATGGAATGAAATAGAAGATCCATTATAGATTTGAGATTCTTTCTGTACTTATTTATGAAGTTCAAAGTGTGGGACTCTTTGTTGAAATGTATCATCTGATTTCAATTGCCATGGAAAGAGAGATGATCTCTACTATAGCCAGACCCAATCTGTATAGGGTGTTTGGGTCAAAATCAACATACTGAGTTTCATTAGGGAGCATTTGCAGTGAGTGAGCCTTACAGATGTAATTTGCTACATCCAGCCAACACCTCTGAGCAGATGGGTTTCTACCCTGTACTTAGCAGAAGTTTGTTATTTCTTCTTTGAAAGAGTTGCCTGTGACTTTAATAAAATATTTTGACAGAAATGGAATATTGAGATCATTTGTAAGTTAAAACCTTGCTGTTGCTGGGTTTAGTGAGTTTCAGTAGAAACTGATGTGAAATTTATTCAGCATCTATTAAAACATAAGGATTCTTTTTCTGTGTTGTTTTTCACCCTTTTGGTTTGTATATATTGTTCCATTTCAGGGTTTTAAAACCTAGTTTCATAGTTACAATTTCTGTCCGTTATGAAGATGGTGATGTGCTATTGCAATGTATTTTTTTCATTTTCTCCCCATTTGTTTGATTTAATTCTTAAACACATATGCAAATAAGACTCTTTGGGACTCTCAGAAAAGAATTTCAAGTTTACTTTTGATAGTCTTTTTTTAAATTGTCTTATAAATGATCCGGGTATACATTACAATGAAATGAAATTCTATTTGTTTTAAGAGAGGATCTCAATATGTAGCCTAGACTGTCTTCAAGCTCAGGGTAGCCTTGAAGTTACAGTCTTTCCACCTCATTCTTTCAAGTAATGAGATTAGTGCTGCCGCACTAATGGAACTAAATTGAACTTTTTAAACTACCTAACCTACATAATAGAATTGCAATAGGCATTATTCTCTTAGTACTCATAGTCAGCCTGCTTCATCTTTTATTTATCTGTATATTCTGTAGCTTTTAAAGGCTGAAAAGATATTCTTACACTATTCATTCCTTCTAACCAGTTTTGCATTTCCCAGTGCCCCCTGAACATTTTTTTTAAAAGCAAAAACCAGTATGACAAATTAAAATGCTGACATTTTCCTGATCACTTTTTAAAGAAATATTTTTTAACCTTTGATACTTTGAAAAGGTAAATTTTTATTTCTTTATCTTTATTTTATATCAATATATAATGTGTTAAATAACATTATAACATTTAGTTTTAGGTTCATACCAAAGTTAAGAGCAAGTTGTAGAGATATCCTGTATATCCCCTACTTCTATGCATGGCAGTGCATTGTAGAATTGATGAATCTATGCTGAGGCATCTCTATCCCTCAGTGTTTATAGTTTAGGACTCACTTTTGGTGGTACACATCCTATGAGTTGAGAAAACTCTATGATGACAAATTTCTACTATTACAGTTTCATACACAGTATTTTCACGGCCCTGAAATTTCTCAATGCTCCACTTGTCTTGCTGCTTCCTAATCCCCAAGAGGCACTGAAACCCACAGATCTTTTTATTATCTGCGTAACTTTACTTTTTCTAGATGTAATATGACTTAACTTAGCTGCGGGCATCAGGGAGACCTTGTCTTAAACAAAACAAAAAACAAAAAATCCAAGATAGAGGTTGGGTGATGATATGAACCTTTACTTTCAGCTGCTTTAGGGACCGAGGGAGTGAGGATCATCTGAGCCCAGTATTTCTTGCACAGTTTAGGAAAGATAACAAGTCTCCTTTTTGAACAAAGAAATCCAATCTATAGCTCTAGATTTTTCGTAATTTTTTTCTTTTATTTTTCTAGATATTTTATAAAAATATTTAGAATGATCCATTGTGTTTGTGGTTAATGGAGTCTTTTGCTATAAGCTGCTTTTTGTTTTGTCAAATGCTTTTATGAATTTACTAAGAAGATTAATATTTTGCACCTTATGCTATTAATATTAAATATTATGTTAATCAGCTACACATAAGTATTGGACTAATCAGTGAAAGAAACCTTGTATTTCTGTGCCATCATCTGCTGTCATATATGTTGATAATTCTCTTAGGAGTGTATTTTTTCTTTTGCGTGAATTTAGGCTTTAATTTTCTGTATTGCTCGGTTTTTGTTTTTGTATTTTGGTCTTTTTGAGACAGGGTCCCCCTGTAGCCCCAGCTTTCCTGGAACTCACTATGTAGACCAGGCTAGCCTTGAACTCACAGAGATCCGCCTGCCTCTGCCTCCCAAGTGCTGGGATTAAAGGTGTGCACCACCACGCCCGGCTTATTGCTTGGTTTTTATATCAGGAATACACTAGCCTTTAAGAAAATGTTCCATATCTTAATTGTTTTTTAAATGTTTGATAATATTTAGCAGTCAAGCCATGTAGAATTGGTGGACCTGTTTCTTTTTCTTTCCTTTATTGAGGTTAGTATTTAGATTAGTGTATGTGTTATTGATCTGTTCATAGTTTTTGCTTTTTTATTGCTGGTTGGTGGTGATACTTAACTCTGTTATAGTCTTACTGAGTCTTATCTAGTTATTCAATCAATTATGCATATATTACCCATGGTGCTCAGAAGAAAGTGTCATATTACCTGGAAGTGGAGTTAAGACAGTTGTTAGCAACCATGTCAGTGAGAAGAAAGTGTCATATTACCTGGAAGTGGAGTTAAGACAGTTGTTAGCAACCATGTCAGTGCTGGGAACTGAACAAGGGCAGCCAGTGCTCTTAACCACCCATCCATCTCTCCAATCCCAGCATTCATTGCAGGGAATGAATTACCTTGCCTTTGCCATGTTCAACAATAGAATTTTGATGTGTCTAGGTATTTATCTCATAGAAATCATTACACTTGAGTTTAGTTAAGCTCCTTGTTTATGTATACTAATGTTATTAATCAGTATTTGACTTTTCCTTCATGATTTTTTCTCTATTCTCATCTAGTAATTCCATCATATTATATTGGTACACATGATAGTGTCCCTCCAGTCTCTGAACTTCTGTTAATTTTTCTTCAATATTTTTTCTTGGAATGATTTCTGATGTTCGAGCTTTAGTTTATTGCTTCTTTTATAGGCTGTCACATATCTCCTTGACTTCATATAATTTATCTTCTAAGATTCTTATCTGTTGACTCATTGTTGTATTTTGTTTATTCTCTGAACAAATATCTATATTAGCTTCTTAGTGTTTTGTGTATAGTGCATGTATGTGTTTATATGGATGCATGCACGCTCCTATAGAGGCAAGAGGTCAGCATCAGGTGTATTCGTTGATAGCTCTCCACCTTATTTTTTGAGAAAGGTTCTTTCACTAAACCTGGAGCGCACCAAATTGTCTAGTCTAGGTGACTAATGAGCACTAAGCACTGGCCTATCTATTTGGTGTCAGCCACCCCCCCCTCAGTGGCTGTCTGTGGGTGTGCCCCCCGTTGCTTCAGGGGAGCTGAATTTCCTTATACTTGTGCACAGGCAGTTTATCATCTGAGTCATCTCTTCTGCCCTACCTTCTTAGCCTTTTTTTGTTCTTTTATCCTTTACCTCTAATAATGGTGGTTTCTATTGATTAAAGTTCTTTTTCCCCTGAAGGTTCATAATTTCTTGTTTCCTTAGTCTTAATGTTTTCCCTCTGTGCTCCCCCCCCATACACTATATCCTGATTTTTTTTCTTATAAAAGTAATTTTAATTTGCATTGTTTTCATCTTTCCTACTAAATCTGATGTCTCTTTTTTTTTCCATTCTATGTGAACGCCCATGTCACTCCTGAATTTTGTTTTGGTCTTTGGCTTTATTTTAAATGCTGACTTCTTAGATAGTACCATTGTTTCTTGTTTTAGTTGCCAGACCCAATAAACAGTTTGTTCTCAAACTATCTGTGTGTCTGTTGGGGTTTTGACCTTACAAATAGATTTGTATGAGTATGTACTATGTGTTTAGTGTTTGTATGAATCTTTCTGCATGTCTTTTTCACATACTATGTAGGCTTGGTACCACTATTAGTGAGTTACTTAATTCAGTCTCATCCACAGTCTCAGGCTACTTGAGGCTGTTGGCCCTTCCTGTTCAAACACCATAACTTTGTTAATAGTGCTTCTGGGTGCAGACATTAAACACTCCTCCAAAGCATGTGACCTCTCCTTAACCATGGCAGCAATGCCTCTGGTTTTTATGTACGGCTTTACTCTGGTATGACTTCTGCATTTGAGTGAGCTCTGGAGACAAAATTTCTATAAACGACACAGACGCTTTCATTATAGTCAAAGTTCATCTGTTTGTTGATTTCATCACAAATACTTTGCCAAGTCTTTGCTTCCCAGTGTGCTAAAAGAATTTTTTTAGCCTCTTCATTTGGGCATAACTGCAAGCCTCACACAAATCCCTTTCTTTTGTAAAGACATTTAGTAGACTTCTGGTTGTTTTCAAATGTAGCCTACAGAATAGTGAAATCCTGAATATCAAAAATTGGTCAGTTGGACATTTAAAAAATATTCAGTTTTTCCTCAAAGTTTTTAGTTACCTGATAATACCATAACTCCCTAAAGGCAGTGGTGTTTTTCCATATTCCTTTCTTTTAGAAACAATAATTACTTTTGTTTTGTAATGAAATAAGTTTTAACGGATGTTACAAATCCAGTATTATAGTTCATTATGCAATAATTAATTATGATAAAACTTCACAAGTAACAATTTTAGCACATAATCCTTATGTTTCCAGGTGTTGAAGAAAATCTTTATCAAATTTGAATTCAAATATTTGTTAATGTTATCATATTTTTAATTTTGAACATGTAGTGCACTTCACATCTTCTAGTTTAAAGCAATTTTTATTCCCAGTGTATAGTTTTGCTTGCAGAAAGAATAAAAGTATAGACTGTCTATTATCATTTCTGATCTGTATTATAAACTTGATGTCAGAGTAACTATACAGTTAATTACTGTTCATGGACCCCAAATGCATCAGGTAACTAACAAACTGAGGAAAAACTGAATATTTTAACTGTCCAACTGACCAATTTTTGATATTCGGGATTTCACTAGCCTGTAGGCTACACATGAAAACAATCAGAAGTCTATTAAATGTCTTTATAAAAGAAGGGGATTTGGGTGAGGATTGCAGTTATGCCCAAATGAAGAGGCGAAAATTTTTTTTCCTCTAAAATAAATTGCAAAGATAGATATAATGAAATTAAATACACTTTGGAGATGTGTGTGTGTGTGTGTATGTATGAATGTGAGTGTAAATTGAGAACATTTTTCAAACCATAATTCCATGATTCTAGTATAGTTTAATATCAGCAACTTGTGATACAGTGTACTAAAGTGACAATGTTTTGTTTTTCTTGGTTAAAACTTAATGTGTTTCTCTGGGTTCTTCCTCCCTGTCTCCACCCCTTGGTGCTGACACATGTAATAAATGCATAGTATTGCAAATTGTTTCTGATTTTTTAATTTCATCCCATACATTTCTATTATGTTTATTCCTTTCACTTTCTTTGGTCTGAATTATATTGATATTTATTATTTTCTTGAGAATTGTTTTGTTTGAATTATTTTCTCTTTTAATAAGATAGTGGGGTATCAATTGTCCATATAAAGCATTCTCAGCCTTCTTGCTTTGCTTTTTTTTTCATTTGCTGCTACTGTTGTTAGTTTAGACATTTTATATGTGAATTTGTAATTTTACCAATAAGAATTTCTCTGGAAAATAAAATCATTGATTATAGTACTAGAACTCTGATTAAATGAAAGCTCTAACTGGGCATAGTGACACAAACTTGTATTACCAGCACCTGAGAAGGCTAGGCATTATTTCTCAAGCTTTGGAGTTTTAATACCAACCTAATAGCACAATGGCAGCCTGTATTAAGAGCTCATCATTCAGTTAATCAATACATGCCCTCATCATTAATGTGAGACCAGATTGATAGAAAGCTACATGGTGATCAGAGATAACACATAGTTTGGGCTCATACTTGATATCTGTGCTTATTTTAGTAGTGTCTAGAACATTATTGTGTCTATATTGTATATAGATGAGGTGTTTTTATTTTGTGGTGTGTGTACTATAATATGTGGGTGGTAAGTAAATGGCCATGAACTATTACTCTTATTTTAAGGGTGTATGACATAATCACTTTCAGTTTATTGGTATCCTTTCGATGCAGAGTTGGGTTTTTCTTTTTTTTCCCCTAAGATCAGTAACAGTGTCATTTGGAAATTTTTTAATTTAACAAACTTAAATGTGGTGCTCTTTCATAAAACAAAATCCCTTTTGAGTATTTCTTAGTTTAAGATTTGAAAAAATACATGCATATAGGTAACTATTTAAAATAGGTATCTAAAGTCATTCCGAATACATGAGAAAAATTGGACAGAATTTTTATTTTGTAACTAGCGTGGGATTTGTTGTAAATTTAAAATAATTTTAGAATTAGTTACAGATTACTTAAAGTTTGTCGTATTAAATCTGACAGGGAAATTCCACGGTGCTGAGCACATATTATTATTTGGCTATTGTTTTTAGTCAGTAGTAACTACTCAATAGTGTAGTCTGCTGTGAAATATTACTTAGTGCCGGGCATGGTGGCGCACACATTTAATCCCAGTGCTTGGGAGGCAGAGGCAGGTGGATCTCTGTGACTTCAAGGCCAACCTGGTCTACATAGTGAGTTCAAGTCCGGCTGGGGCTACAGGGAGACCCTGTCTCAAAAAAAGAACAAAAAAAAATAATTACTATGTAGCTATATTTCTTATCAAAATCTCTGTTTGAAAGTTTCTTGTTCTATGCTTTAATTATTTAAATTTGCTGGGACGTTTTGGATACTCACACTTTTTGATTATCTACCTTTTGGAATTTTTGGCCTATCAAATACAGTCTAGAGTTGACTATTTACATGTAGTGTGATTAACTTAGTAATACCTTTGTTTATTTTGTTGTTGTTGTTCAATGAGAAAAATGTGAAAATGTAAGAAAAACACAATCCTTGGGCCTAGTTTTGCTTGGGATCCTCTAATACTTACAGAGAAGAGCAGATGAAGGAATTGTAACAAAATGTTAATGTATTATTGGGAGTGTCAGGATGGAAGGTGGATTCATGACTGGCTTTGATTTATCCTGTTATATGCATTTTTTGTATTATGTATATTTTTAATTTTTAATAACTACATGATTAGAAGAAGCATTTCATTACAGCTTTAACATATTCAGTAACAACACTCCAGAGCAAGAATACATCTCTTTCACAAGTGGCTGTAAGTTTCTAGGTTCACAGTTGAATTAATACTGTTATACAGTATTGAACTCAGTAAAAGCCCTTGTAACACATAAAATTGCATGAGTTTTTAACCTTTAAAAGAGATCCCCATTTCATTTTAGAATATATTGTTCCTTGTAGAAAGACTCATTGTATTTGCTACTAACACTGAGATGTTGGCGCATGCATCTCTAATCTGTATGCATCTATTACTATTCATAATCGGTTGCACTTAGATCATTTGCGCCTGTGTTTGTCTATAAAGTCATCAGGTAGATTTCAATGCTAATGTTTATCACCTCTATAATTTACATGATGTAAATTTCCATGCTTCCTCCTCAAATATAATACATTTTAAAAATTTTATTGGTGTGTGTGTGTGTGTTTGTGTGTGTGTGTGTCACATAGATCATCCCAAACCATCTTATTCAACTATACACCCACTTCCCAGATGGCACCCTCTCATAGCCTCCCTCCCCCTCTGGAGCCCTTATACTCTGATATCCCTGCTACTGTCTGCTGTGTTGTCGGCACCCCAGCCATTCCCCACTACT
>NW_008336888.1:2550324-2550997 GCF_000622305.1 Nannospalax galili
ACCTAGACATATATTTCTTGATCTGCTATGTATAATTTGTCAGTAGGTTGTAGTAGTAATATGGTTCCCTCTGGTTTTCAAAACTAGCTACGCATTATTTATCTGTCAGATTGTCTCACCCCTCCATCATGATTTTCCCACTTAAGGTGCCCCCATTTCCCCCCTTTCTCCCTTAACAATACACTTCTCCTACGGTCGTATCTCTCTTGAGCTCCTTCTTTCCCTTTATCTCCTCGGTTCTTTGTAAACCCTTCCCTCCCCATTCCCTTAAACTAACCCAATTTTTATCCATATCTCCCTTATTAATACCTGTTTCCTAATGTTCTTCTCTTTCAGGGTTCTTTCTTTCCCTCCATTGATCTATGGGTCTATTTCTGTGCCAGTACCATGTTTTTATGACTATAGCTCTGTAATACAGCTTAAATCTGGTAATAGTAATCCCCCTGGCATTGCTCTTAGTGCTCAGAGTTGCTTTGGCTATCCGAGGTCTTTTGTGCTTCCATGAATCTTAGGATGTTTTTTTCCAATTTTGTGAAAAATGTCATGGGGATTTAATTGACATTGCATTGAATCTATAAATAACTTTTGGTAGGCTGGTCATTTTCACAATATTAATTCTTGCAATCCAAGAGCATGGGAGGTCCTTCCATCTTCTGATGTCTTCCTCAATCTC
>NW_008336888.1:2552202-2553739 GCF_000622305.1 Nannospalax galili
CAGAATGTCCCAGAGTTTTTGTTGTGTTGTATTGTCCTTTTCATTTAGTTCTAGGAATACTTTTATTTCTTTCTTAATTTCACTTTTGACCCATTCATCATTTAGGAGTGTGTTGTTTAATCTCCATGTGTTCATGTTGTGATTAGGACTTCTTCTGGTGTTGATTTTAAGCTTTATTAACATTGTGGTCTGATATAATGCATGGAATTATTTCAGTCATTTTGTATTTGTTGAGGTTTGTTTTGTGCCCCAGTATATGGTCAGTTTTGGAGAAGTTTCCATGGGGTGCTGAGTAGAAAGTATGTCCTTTGGTGCTTGGGTGGAATACTCGGTAGATGTCTGTTAAGTCCATTTGATATATGGTATTGTTTAATTCAGATGTCTCTCTGTTTACTCTCTGCCCTCTTAACTTATCTAATGGAGATAGTCGGGTATTTAAGTCACCTAGTATTAATGAGTTGGGATTAATCTGGGTCTTAAAGTCCTGTCGTATTGTTTTTATGAAGTTGGGTACACCAGAGTTTGGTAAATATATGTTCCTGGTTGTAATATCTTCTTGATTAATTGTTCCTTTGATTAGAATGAAGTTTCCCTCTTTATCTGTTTTGATTAGTTTTAATTTAATGTGTATTTTGTCAGATATTAGAATTACTACCCCTGCTTTTTTCTTAGTACCATTTGCTTGGTATATTTTTTCCATCCTTTTACTTTAAGGTAGTGTCTGTCCTTGAAAGCTAAGATGGCTTTCTTGCAGATTCTTAATCCATTCACCTAGTCTCTGTCTTTGGACTGGGGAGTTCAGTCCGTTAATATTTAAAGTTATTAATGAAAGATGAGTATTCAATCCTTTCATTTTTTTATCTGTTTACATTCTTGGTATAGCTGTACTTTTCCACAGTTATACCTTCATTTAATTTCCTTCCACACCCCCTTGGGTATAGTCATTCCTTTCTTCAGCTCTTTTTATTGCTCCAGAACTCTCAGAATGGATGGTTTTGTGCATATAAATTCCTTCAGCCTTTTTATGACATGAAAGATTTTTCTTTCCCCTTTGATTATAATAGACGTTTTGCCTGAGTATAGTAATCTGGGTTGGCATCTGTGGTCATTTGCAACTGGGACTTCTTTGGTCCACGCTCTTCTGCCTTTCATAGTTTGCACTGAGAAGTCAGCTGTAATCCTAATTTGTTTTCCTTTATAAATGACTTATTCTTTCTCTTTTGCAGGTTTCAGTATTGTCTCCTTGTTCTGTACACTTAGTATTTTTGCTATGATGTGATGTGGAGAGTTTCTTTTCTGGTCCTGCCTGTTTGGTGTTCTATATGCTTCTTGTATTTGTATGTGCATGTCTTTCTTTAATTTTGGAAATTTTCCTTCACAATGCTGTTGAGGATTTGGTCCATGCTATTATCTTGGGATTATTCTCCTTCCTGTATGCCTATGATTCATAAGTTTGGTCTTTTTATAGTGTCACACAATTCCTGCATATTCCATTCTTGTGATTTCTTAAATTTTTCATCATCTTTGCTTGAGTAGT
>NW_008336888.1:2553978-2556629 GCF_000622305.1 Nannospalax galili
GATTCTCATTGTGCTCCTCTAGAGGATTACTGGTATTTGGTGGGGATATGTTATTTTGGTTTTTCATGTTATTTTTTTTTTTCTCTGTGATTTTTGACATGTGAATTTCTTTTATAATTTCTCATTCTTGTGTGAGACTCAAGCCTTTAGGTTTAGGCCTGCTTTTTTTTTGTAAACTTTATGTGTCTTTGTGGTTTACTTTTTGGGCATGAAAAGCTGGTTCCTCTAAGCTTCTGGTTTTCTCTTTTGATTTTATATTGGAGTGTCCAGATTGCTTTTGTCTTCAGGTGTTCCCACAGAGGCCCAAGTCAGATGAGTATCAGATGCTCTCAGGCTTTCTCCTAAGGTCTGGATCCCTCCAGGAAAGATTTTGCCTCAGGAATTTGGGGTTTGGACTGGTCTGGGAGCTCGGCCCAAGAAACATGCTGGTCTAGGGCAGCTGGTGGCTGTGCCAACCAGAGATACAGAGGAAGATGGGGGTGGGAAGATGCCCCAAGGCTTCCTGGGGACTGCACTGGGGAGCTGGGGTGGTCTGAATACAAAGGATCAGGTAAAGGGAAGGTCAGCTCTGGAGTCCAGGAAAGAGGCTGTTGGATAAGGTTGTTCAGGCCCTGTGATGTAGAGGGAGTTGGGGGCAGGGCCAGTCCCACAGTGCTCTTGGCGACTGGAAAAGCAACTGGATTGGTCTGGATTCAAAGGATCAGGAAGCAGTGGTGGTTCCCGAATGTCCTGGGCACCAAGACAAGAAATGGGACAGGACCCAGGCTAGGAGGAGAGTTGGACCGGAGGAGTCAAGGTGCAGGATGGACTCACCCCAGAGAGAGGTCTGTGGGTGGCAGGGAGGCCTCTGGGTCATGCAGGCCCAGGGAAGCAGATGGAGGTGATGGCCGGTCCAGGCCCAGAGTGCTCCTGGGGACTGGAGAAGGTCTGTGTTTGTCTGGATGCAAAGAATCAGGAAGCAGTGGTGGTTCCTCAGGTATCTGGGTTGCCAAGACAAGAAATGAGACAGGACCCAGGGTAGGAGGAGAGGTGGTCAGGGGAGATGGGAGGGTGAATGAGGCTGGGGGAGTCGAGTTGCAGAGTGATCCACTCATCTGGAGAGTGGCCTGTGGGTTGGAGAGAGGCCTGGGAAGCAGAGGGAGGTCAGGGTGGGGCCAGGCCCAGAGTGGACCTAGGGGCCTGAGAAGGAACTGGGTTGGTCTGGGGGCAAAGGATCAGGAAGCAGTGGTGTTTCCCCAGGTGTCTGGGGCACCAAGACAAGGAATGGGACAGGACCCAGGCATATATTATATGTTCTTAATTATTTGTAGTGAGTACCTCTCTAATTAGAAAGTAATTGATCTCTATTTGTCTTTAAATAGAATTATTCAAAGAAAAATCATGCTGTCCTATCTGTACTAAGAAGTGCTCTTCTGATTATACATTCAGAGGTGCAATTGGAGCATAGTTTTCATAAACTCATATCAGTGTAATAAATGTTACATACTCCCAGGTGGGCCTTAGAATAATTTCATAGAGTACTTTACCTATAGTTAAAAGTCTCAGATTTTTAAATATATTTTTACTGATAAATTCATTGAACATGACATCAATTTTTTTTAATTCAGAGGTGCAATTGGAGCATAGTTTTCATAAACTCATATCAGTGTAATAAATGTTACATACTCCCAGGTGGGCCTTAGAATAATTTCATAGAGTACTTTACCTATAGTTAAAAGTCTCAGATTTTTAAATATATTTTTACTGATAAATTCATTGAACATGACATCAATTTTTTTTTAAGAAATGTATTTTTCTTTGAATAATTCTCTGTGTTCAACATCTACGTGATGGTTAACATCCGTCCATATCTCCGGTTTCTGGGGATCCTATACCCTCTTCTTCATCCATGGGCATCGCATGACATTTGTACATGTACATACATGCAGGCAAAACACTCAACACTCATCAAAATTAAGTAAATAAATAAATAAATTTTGAAAAGAGCAAACAGAATGCACGCGTGCCTCTTGCTTGGCTTACTTTGTCCACTCTTCTATAGTCCAGGACTCCCAAACCAGGGGATGGTGTGGCCTACATCAATCAAGGCAATCAAGACAGTTCCCCACCGACACACCCATGGACCAGCCCAGTTTAGATCATTTCTCACCGATACTCTCTTCACAGGGATTGTAGATTGTGTCAAGTTGGCAATTAATACTAACCAGCACACCAGTACACCAGACAGACACTGCACTAGGCAACTGGGCTACATATTTTTATGCAAATCTTTCTAATACCCTAGGAGGTGGGTGGCCTACTGAGTGCTTCAAATTCAGAAATTAGAAGATTAGAGAGGTTAATTAACCTGCCTAGAGATCACATGTTGATATTCAGATCAGGACTTGATAATCAAACCATGATGGATCATGATACTTTCTTCCCTTTCCACTAAACCCTGTGCCCTCTCTCCTCAGGGAGGGGGATTACCCACAAAACAACAGAAGCACCATTAACTGTGGAGCTGACATGCTATATTGAACACTTCTTGGCAAGGCTGTCATCACCCTTCCATTCCACAATTACTTTCTGAAATTCTCCTTTGTTGTGTTATCAATTTGAAAAATAAGGACACTCGCCAACATAATAAAATTCAATTTTTCATAGATTTT
>NW_008336888.1:2558932-2577976 GCF_000622305.1 Nannospalax galili
GAATAATTTCATAGAGTACTTTACCTATAGTTAAAAGTCTCAGATTTTTAAATATATTTTTACTGATAAATTCTTGAACATGACATCAATTTTTTTTTAAGGAAATGTATTTTTTTCTTTCAATCCTTAAATTTTGGAGGCTGGAGAGATGGCTCAATAATTAAGAGTACTGGATATTCTTGCAGAAGACCTGTGTTCAAATCCCAGCATCTACGTGATGGTTAACATCCGTCCATATCTCCGGTTTCTGGGGATCCTATACCCTCTTCTTCATCCATGGGCATTGCATGACATTTGTACATGTACATACATGCAGGCAAAACACTCATACACATAAATAAACACTCTTCTGTATATAAACCCCACCCTATGCTCTGTTAGCAAGCCCATTAAACTCATTAGGATTTTTCCAAAAACAAAACAAACAACAACAAAAAAAAAAAAACAGAGCTAAAGGATACCTTCATTTTCCCACCAAAGTTGACCCCATGTTGGCAAATCCTTTGATCTTTGATTTCCTTATTCCTATCACCCCGTCTTCATTGTATATATATTTGTATGTAACCTGCTTCAAATTATTTCTGGAAAAATGTGTTAAAATTGTCTCTCTGGAATAATAAAACTATTCTAAAAATTTCAAAATCATAATAAATAAAAGTTTAAAAATTAACTTTTGGGGAGCTAATTCATTATCAAGCATATGTTCTTCAAAATATAACTCATATGCTTTAAAAACCGTTCCTGGAATATGTTAAAATGCCTCTGAGTGTTACCAGCAGAGCTTCAGATAAAGTGCATGTGAATGAAGTAGAACCTAGAAATGACCATTTTTAGTGGAATGTCCATTAAGTAGGCATCCCACATAATTCTGATACATATTGCCCAGCACTCCATAGGTATTATTTTTCCCTCTAATTTCACAGGCCAATCTGTGGTGGTCTCCTGTCCATACAAAATCACTATACTTTGTTAATATGATCCATTTTGAGCAGGGTGGGTTCTTGATGTTTTGTGTGTGTTTAATTTTTTTCATACAATTAAATTTGATGATATTTAGATCCCCTCCCCTATCCACACCTCCCTTATTGCTCCACACCAAATTTAATGTACATATATATAATGTATAAATGTCTATATATATTATATATATAATATATATAATAAGACTTCTGGCCTTTAGTATCTAACTTGTGTCTCCAAGTGTCCTTCAGTGTCGGTTCATTCTCTGGAGCCTGGTTAACATACCAAGAATCCCATGCTTGAAATAGACTGTGCCCCTCCCAGCAGCCATCTTTTGTCAAAATTTCCTTTGGCGGGATTGGAGCTTCTTACCCCCTTCCTCATGTTATGCTGGAATTTTTTCTGATATAAGCTTGCATGGGAGTTGTGCGTTCTGTCACCGTTGCTTGTGAGTTCATATGAGTAACTGACCAGCTGTCTGGTAAGCTGTTTTTTGTGGTCCTCTATCATGTCTGGCTCTTACATTTTTTTCACCTCTTATTCCACTATGGTCTCTGAACCTTTGGATGTAGCAGTTTGATGTAGGTGTTCTACTCAGGGATAAGCACTCTGTAGACTCTTGTTCTTTGCACATTGGCCAGTTGTGGGATTCTGTGTTAATCACCATCTTTTGCATAAGGAAACTTCTCTAGTGAGAATTGTGAGGTGCATTAATCTATGGGTATAACAAATAAGTCATTAACATTCAAATACAATAACCATTTAGTAGACAACTATGATTAGGTTTCCCTTTTTGTCCTGTGACCTGTATTGCCATAGGTTTCAAAGCCTGATATCATTGTCAGGTAGTGGTAGCTATTAAATCCAATTAAGAGTGTTTTTTTTTTTGTTGTTGTTGTTTGTTTTGTTTTGCTTTCTCTTCTGGAAGCATGCATAACAACTTCCAGTACTGTCAATGCTAGCCCGTGGAGGTGATGGTCTGAAGTCTGTACGAGCTTGATTTCTCCTTGTTTGTTCTATAGCTTATGATGTAGTATCGTCAGCATAGGGTCTCATCATCCAGTTCTGGTAATCAAGAGCAGGGGCAATGGCCATTATTGTTTAGGGCCAGTGGGACCCTGGTCAACAACTTCTTGACATGGATTCCATTCCTGGCATTGAGGTTTCTTTTTTCCATTAGCTTATGATGTATACCCCTGTTACAGGATAACTCTTTTAATCTCTTTTTATGATGTATATTGATACACTTTAAGAAGCTTCTATGGTGGAAGGTTTCCATATGGCTTTTTAGTGTTGCCTGTCCCTCCCTATACTCCCTTCTCTGCCCTGCCCTCCCATTCCCCGCGCTGTTTAGCCCTACCTCATCTAATGTTCTCCTTTCCCTCTTCATATTACTGCATTCTACCTTCCCTTCCACAAAACCTTTCTCTCCCTCCCCCAAACCCTGGCCTCCTACCAGAAGCAGTCTACAAATTCAGTACAATACCCATTACAATTCCAACACAATTTTTCACAGAAATTGAAAAAAATCTCAAATTTCATATGGAAATAAGCAAACAAATAAACAAAAAAACCCCAGGATAACCCCTATAATCCTGAACAATTAAAGAATGTCACATTTTTATTTTTTTATTTAATTTTTGTTTGTATATTATAATGTTCATAATTAAGGGCATGGAAGTATTGTAGTTATCACAAATATTGTAATATCAAGTAGCGTGTAAATTATGTAGCACTTTGCTCTCTGAAATACCACCCTTACTTTATAGATGCAGTATTGTTTCAGATTTCAGATATATACAATAGATTATTTGCTATTGGTGACAACTAATTGCATTTTTGTGTGTGTTTGTCTCCCTTCTGCTTTTTGTCCTCTTACAGGTGATGCTTTTCCTTGGACCATCAGCTTGCATCATTTCAGCATATATACCCTTCTTGGAAAACAACGGACACTTTCCCTAGTGGAACCTATGGGCTGTACCTCTACTCTAGCTGTCACATCTCAAAAGCTACTTCCTATGGGACCTGATGTGAGGCATTCATTTGTTGTCTGTCTCCATGTTGACCTAGAGTCATTAGAGATAAAATGCTCTAACCCCCAGGTTGGTACATTTCCTTTGGGCAAGTTAAGTGGGCTAAAATATTGTCTTTCATTTTAAAAGATTTTTGTTCTATTAAATGCCACCCTTTTTTTTTCTTTTAAACTGACCACCAAAATTGCAATGATTAAATTAAGAATTGTTTTGAAGTATTATACTGAAAACTCTCTGAAAATATATTGATGATAGCCTAAATTCATCTTTTTGCTGGTTTAATAAAATCAGTTGTAGATCCAATGTTTTGAAACTCTGAAGAACTATTTTAAGATTGGACTTGAGGGTCTAACTGAAATGATTAAGTATAATTTTTAATGAGAGTCTCACAACCTCTTTAGTCATCTTGCCATATCTTAAAGCAAAAGACCATATCACTGTTTACTATAAAAAAGGTATTGTTACTCCCATAATAGTTCAACTGTAATATGCCAATCATGTTATATTCTGTTTTATAATTTTACTGCAAATTCAGATCATCTGGGTTTGTATAAATTGTTATTTACCTAAAATTTAAGTATTTATATTTTCAGTCCCAGTTACACTGTATTACATTTTCCACATCGACAGTCAATCTTGAATATTATTTAATGTTAATTTTTAAAATTACTTTGAACATATTATTGGATCTGATTGGTCAATATTCACAATTCTGTTCATTCCAGCCTTACTAGTTATTAGCCAATTTTTAAACTGTATTTTTATAAAGGAAGTTCTAATGTCATTCCATATTGGAGAGTTTCCTTTCCAATACCATCAAACTCTCTTCTTCCTTTTGCTTTTTTAAAAATGTATTTATTTATTTGGAGAACAAGGGCTAGTATATGCATGCCACAGCATGATCGTGGAGGTCAGAGGACAACTTGCAGGAGTTGATTATTTCCTTCTACTGCATAGGTCCTGGGAATGGAACTGGGGTTTTCCATCTTGGTGATAATCCCTTTACCCACTGAGCCATCTTGCCAGTGCTCTCACTGCTCCTATCTATTTTGTGTTGTATAATTTGGTTTCATAGTGCTATAGAAGAGAACAACTATATAAGTACATACCATCTCTTAGATTCCTTCTGCTAATGTCTGGTTTAAAAAGTTTCCAAAAATGAGATAAACTACTGAGGTTGAGTTGTATTCTTGTGAAAAAAAGACAGGTTGATATCCTGCCTATCCTTCTCTATCTCAGAATGTGGTTTTGAGAAAGGTAATCAAGCCAAAATGAAGTCATTAGAATGCACACCAATAAAAAGGAAATAACATGAAGGCCCAAAGGGTGAGTGCCATGCCTTTGTGAAGTAGAAATTGAAATGTTGCAGCTAAGGACCAGTGAACACCAAGGATTTCTAGCCACCACCAGGACCTAGGAAGACAATGAGTGTGTCCACTCTGAGTCTCAGATGGTAGATGACACTGCTGCTGTCTTGATTCCTCTGGAACTGTAAGACAATACATTTCTGTTGTTTTAGCCACCTAGTTTATGTTTCCTGGTTCTATAAACTCTACAATGTAGAATATGAAGGAAGAGATTAAATTTCTTTGCATCTGTTCCCCAGCTTTCCATCACTGTAACAAATATCCAGTATAATAAATAAAATACCATATACAAAAGTGGTAATGATTGGTTTACAGTGTTTCCAGAAGTAAAAGTCTGATACTGTTTCAGGTGACAATGCCTGGGATTAATTCCTTCTTCCATCTCTAATTAGGAAGTGGCCATCTCCTTTTTCCTCAGAGTTGGAGAATAGGTGATTTGGGCAACTTTTTTTCTTGTTTATTTGTTTGTTTGTTTGTTTTGTGTGTATGAGTGTTTACCTGATTTTTCTATGTGCACCACTGCTTGCCTGGTGCTCATGGGGACCAGAAAAGGGTGCTAGATCCCCAGGAATTGGGATTAACATACAGGCATAAGCCTCTGTGTCAGTGCTGGGAGCTGAAACCAGGTCCTCTGCAAAAGCATCAAGTGCTTTTAACCACAGAGCCACTTCTCCAGCCTCAACTCTTCCCTTCTTTTCTTTGATTATGCATCTTTTCTTGTTTTTTTTTTTTTTTTTTTTCTTTTTTTTTTGTTTTTTTTTTTTGTAATGGAACCAGGCATTATTTTCTCTCATCTGGCTTCTTTGGTCCTTGTATAGCTTGGCGAGTGAATAGCTGTTAAATATAAGTGGTAAAAAGAGGCATCCTTTTCTTGTTCTAGACCTTAGAAAGTTTTCATCTTTTCTCCATTCATATACTAATTATTTTCTCCATTTCCCAATTCTAAATTAGTATTTGGTCTGTTCATGCTCAAATCGCTGTTGATATTCCACTACCTTCATCCCTGATCCATATAAAGGTGCTTCACAGTATTTCTTCAGTTATCCTTTAATCAACTTTATTGAAGTGTACTTAATATGCAATAAACTCCATGTTTAAATTATGTAGTTTGAAAATTGACATGCCTGCACCCATGAAACCATCCTACAAACTATGTAATGAATAAAACCCAAATCTTCAAAAGTTGTTTATACTCCTTTGATGTCCTGTTTCCTTTCCTCTCCATCAGGTGACCATTGATTCTATAATAGCAAATTTTTGTTTTTATAATTCTGTATAACTGAAATTTTGCAGTTGTTATTTTTGCCTGGTTTCTTTCATTCTGCATAATTAATTTGAGATTAGTTCATTTTTTCACATTTTTTAATTGAATTTTTTTGTGTATTTCATACAGAACAGCTCAAACAATCTTAATCATCTTTATACCCACATCTCCACTGCACCCTCCCATAGCACACCCCCCACTCAATTTTACATGTATCAGTTCTCTTTCTTTTTATTGCTAATTAACATTCAGCCATATGGTTATACTTCATTTTGTTCAGTGCTTGTTAGTAAGTATTTGGGATTTTTCAAGTTTTGAGCTAATATAGATAAATCTGCTATAAATATTTGTGTTCCTGTCTTTTTACAGACATCGGCTTTCATTTTGTGGGTGGGGAGAAACACTCAGAAATAGAATGGCTGGATAATATGATAGATATAAACCTTTTCAAAACTATTAAAGTATACTTAAATTTTACAATCTCACCAGCAGATAATGAGAGTTTTAGTCACTCCCTATCTGTGCTAATATTTAGAACGATTAAGCTTTTTAATTTTATACATTCTAATAGGTGGGCAATGGTAGTTCATTGTGGTTGTAATTCTCAGAGTATTTCAGTAGAACTTGAAGGTTGAAAATTGATCATTTACCCTCAAAATATTTCCTTTATTTTCGAGTAGTCCGAGTTCTGCATTAGCATTTTCTTCTTTGAAAATAATATTATATTTGAGATTTATATGTCATTGTTTGCTTGGCACTTTAAATATATATACTTGTTGACTTTTTAAAAATGGTAACAGCTAAAGGAATTAGAAGTCATGACAATAAAAACACTGTTTCTCTTATTTATTTACGAAAAAGAAAAATGATCTTTAGGTGTTTGGGTTGAAATAAAATTGTTCCTTTTAAGAAATAAATTTAATTCATTATGAAAGAGAAAATGTGAATTACATTTCTTCTAAGAAGTTTTTTTGTAAGAGCTGTAGTCATTAGATCATTTTAAAACAAGAAATATCCATTACTTGAGATTTGTGGAAACTTCATTACACAAAAAATTGTAGAAGACTGTATGCCGAAGTACTGTTTTGCATCAAGTAAGGATTGACAACTGTTTTTATGCATCTGTTCTGCCCACATGAGAAGCTAGCTTCATCATCTGGATGTGTCCTGGGGCTGAAACTTTTTATAAATATGAGAATTTTACTTTTTTAAATGGCAAGAATATGGTATCCAGCTGTGGCTTTGCTTATATATTGTGTTTGCATTTTTCCCTGGGCTTGTTTTATGCAATATATGGCAATATGTTGTCATACAAATTCCATGATTAATGCTTATTTATGAAATCTTGTATAAATATCTTAGAACTCAGTCAAACAATGTGTAAGTTAAACAGTTTTTTTCTTTGAATATTGGAATGACATGTCCCTGGGGAGAAGGTTGGGCATGTTTTCTATCTCTAGAAGTCTTTTATAATGTAATATTTTCCTTTTATGATATATCATTCCTTTTAATTTATTTTGCCAAGCAGAAAATTCAGTTTCAGATTTTTACCTCAGAAAAAGAGAACATTTAGATTTGGAAATTATTTGGAAAGAAGGGTAATAGTCATTTCGTATCACACAAAATAATTACATTTTCCAGGACCTGCATTTGCTTTGTAATTTTGATACAGTTCTCTGTTTAAGAGACGTTTGTATTTAGTCAGTTATTCATATTTTAAAGGGACTCTTCTTTTACTTTATAAGCTCTGCTGATTATCCTGGTTTTAATTCGCTGAAAGGCTTGATTGGTTATAAAATAGCAGTGTGAGTTGGAGTCCTGTGTTAGTAAATCATAAAGAGTGATGTATTACTAGATATTTGGGTTTTAGATTCTTCTAGATTCTTAATTTTATTGGACTAGTTGATTTTCTCACATCTAACATATGAGTGTTGTGAATACAAGTTGAAACCCTGTTTCTTCTCCTTTATGCTCAGGTTCAGCTCCTTTATGAACTAGCTGATACTATGAGTAAGGTCTGGAATAAGATTCAGAAGAGAGGCACTCTCAGTCCATCGTCAGTCTATCCAGATACGGCAGGGCCTGTCCCTGGTTCTCCAGTTCGTAGCAGTGTAGGCACAGCTCTTCCAGACACCAGCACATGCAGCCCATCTGCTGATATTGGAACTACCACTGAGGTAAATGTTTCTGAAATGAAAGGTAAAGTACCAAACAGAGTTCTCTGTGACCTCATCATGGTGGAGGCTGACAGATGCAGAAGGTTCCTGTGTTGTGTTGTTTTGAACTTCATGTATTTTTACCACTTTCAGTTGATTCCAAGGTAGTTCAGGACCGTGCAGGGTTTGGGTACAGAATAGAAACTTAGAAGTAATGAGACAGAGGCTTCAGCTTTTCTAGATATCTCTGTGTACAGGGCCCCCTTTTAAACCTAGATATAAATTATTGTCTTCAGCTTAGAAATTTTGAACCCTGACATTCTCAGTGTCCTCTTCTTTTCCTCAGTCATAAAAATCCTCTTCTTTCATTTTAGCACCCTAATGTCAGATGGAATGCCAGTGTCCCTTTTATATAATAAACATGTTATAATGGTCTCTTTACTATCCTGAAATGCAATAAAAGATATACTATGAAAATGAATTGAAAAAGATGTGATAGAACTTATATATACACATAATATTAAAACTAATGAAATATAAAGGAATATAATTTAAGATACAATAATATGTACTATTATGAATGCTTTGGCTTGACTGAATTAGAATATGTAGTCAAGTAGTCATATACATGTAATTTAGAGAGAAACTTGCTCATTATTCATCATGTAAAGGCTACAGTTAGACTTGCATAAGCCTGTATTAAATACTGCAAATGACATTGATAACCATGATTTTCTGAAGTGACAATCTTTTGATCCAATTTTGGACAAAGCATAATTCAGTCTTTTATGTCAAATGTTATGTCAATTGTTGCATTTCTGGAAATCTTAGAGTTTAATTCTTAAGTAAGTGTAGGAAAGTATTTAGATTTGAAATAGCTATTTTTGCCCAAGTATTTTTATCAACATGATTTTTAACATGTGATTTGTCTGCGAGACCATCTTCATTGTACAAGACTGCCATATTTACCATAGGACCTGTTGAGTCTCTGACTCCTTACCTTTAAATGTCAGGAGAGCCACAAATATTTGAATCAACCCAAAACATTCTCCTTCATTTCCAGAACCCCACCCCACAGACTGCTAAACTTTCCTGCTGAGAACTACTGTTCTATAGTAGATGGAGGTAGATGTTATAGTTTTGTTTCTTTGTAGACAAGGTAGTTACTCTAGAAATAAAGCTATTGACAAAATATAGAATGAGAAAACATAGTAAGGGGCATGTAACTTTTTTTTTTTTTTTTGCGTATCAGTCAAAGCAAACAAACTCCAAAGGGCAGACTTCACTGCCCTCAGGCTTGTAAACAGTTGGAATAGATTTATTTAACCCCTGCACGAATAGCTGCTCTCTTCTAAATCTTTGGAAGCAGTGACTTAAAGTGATGAGATTTCTTTCTCTCTCTCTTTTTTTTTTTTTCCAAACAAAGAAGAAGTAGAAAGCCTGGATCTCATGAGACCTTCTGGAGTTGATATAGGATATCTTATAGAATAAAAGCAGTGAATTCTATCTTAGAGAACTTTAGTGCTATTGGCTTCAAAAACTTTAATTTTTGGAGTAAACTACTTTATTCAGTACAGCAGTTTCCAAGTTTATTTAACTGAATACTCATTTTTATAGTCTATATATTTAGAATCTATAAAATAATGTAGTTTGTGAAATTTGATAATCAAAAAGTAATAGGTTACCAGGTAAGGATAGTTACAGTGAAATTGATAAATGCAGTTAAATCTAGAGACATTTCAGTGGTAGGGAAGAGTGTATTTCATCTAACAGTTGCTTGCTGAGTCCAGTGTTCACAAGGATATCAGAGTCAGCATGACTTCCTCTTATGAAAATGTACTTTTAAGAGACTTTTAAAAATCATTGCAAAGGGCTGGCCATAGTGGCTTACACCTTTAATCCCAGCAGAGGCACTTGAACCTCTGTTAATTTGAGGCTAGCCTGGCCTACATAGTGAATTCCAGGCTAGTCAAGACTACATAGTGAGATCCCATCTCAAAAAATTAAATTAAAAATTATTGTAAGGGTAGGAAACTCAGATAAAGTCATAGTGGATGGGAAGAAAAAGAGTAAAGGTGAATGAATCTTGGGAAATGTGATGCCCCCAAAATCCCCTGAGAAATGCACATTTAGGGTCTCAACATTAGTGCATATGTATACCTGGGGGCTGTTTGACAAGGAACACAGTGCCAGACAGAAGAGACCGCCCCTTGAGTGGTTGGTGAGAGTGGTCCAAGAGACTCTCAAAATAACACAGGCTGTTGCCAAAGCTCTTGGTTATCTCCAAGAACTAATAGATAAGACCCTACTGCTGAAAAGAGGACATGCTTTGGACAGGACTTCGAGCAATGAAGTGGGAACTGACCCGGAGAGGCCTCCTACCCGAAGTTTGACTGTCATAATTCTAGCTGATAATATATAACCTACCAAGAGAGGAAAACAATGAACTGTCCAATCCAGCTCTAAAGCCTAATAGCCACAATGACCAGCACAGCAAACTACCTCTGTTGGTGTAGTAGTGGCACTGTCATCTGGGGAGCAATCAGCAGCTGTCTAATTGGACTTAAAGCCCTCTCAATGAGACTGAGCTCATGGGTGGCACTGTAAACTCAACCAAAGATTTTATATATGTTTAAATTTTTCTTTTTCCTCTCAAAGTATTTTTTGTGGGGGTGGCAGTCAGCTATGAATATACTTGAATTTAAATTTTTCTCCTTGGGAATTCAGTAGTAAACAATGACATAAAAATATGGCAATTGTTTTCCCCAGTGTGTAAGAGTGCCCCAACTGCAACTCAACCTATGCCTGCTTAATGCAACCAAAATTCAAACTTGGGGCCAAGCTTTCATTACTCATTTCCTTTTGTTTATACTGCTACTAGCAATGTGCTTCGTGGCCTTTCTAATTTTTGTTCCTTTTGTCTTGGTTCTTACATGATAGACCTCATTATTGTGATCCTTTGAATTCATGTGTAACAATTATTTTTGTGTTTGATGGATTTGCCTATATATTTAAATATGTAGCCTACTCAATAGAAATAAAAGTTTGTTCTCTCATTGAAGAAACTACTGAATGCTTGGGACTACAGAGAGTCTGCATCATGGGAGAATATATAAACATTTGAATCTGGTCAAATGCTTTTATGTTACTTTGAACATGACATTCCAGGACAGTTCTAGCGGTCCTTTGCTTCTTAGTCCTCACTGTCCATGTGTCTATGGACTACCACAAGACTTTAGATTGCATGTAAGCATCAGAACTGCTTGGACACAGACCTAACATACAGTAATATGCTCTGGTTAGTAATGGTAGTACTTCCTAACTTTTCTATGTCATGGCATGTGATTTCAGTGTGTGGAGTGACGAGTGGTAATCCAACTCTCTCGAATCAGTGTACAGCCCAGGCTCCTTCCCCAAAACCCCCTCATACCAAGAGGACTCACTGCCCACCTTGCTGTGATACACTGCATGGTTTCTCAGCATACTAGTTAGCTGAGTTAGCTCTGTATTTTTTTCTCTATATTTTCAAGTCTTTTTTTCTTCTTTTTCTCAGCTTAATAATTCTCCCTTTAGGCATTTCTAGTTCACTTGGTTTCATCAGCCCTTTTTCTTCTAGCTTGAAGGAGATTGAAGGGTAAGAGGAAGAGAAAGAAGAGAGCCAATCAAGTATCTTTTACTTGCACTGGCAGTACATAGAAACACAATGAATTATTATTTATTTGGTGCCATGCACCTTATCACCATTCATTTGTTTTGAAAATTTTGCTTTATGGAATCCAGAGTTTTCTACATGCAAAATCGTGTTCTCTGCAAAAAGAGATAATTTTGATTCTTTTCTAATTTCGATGACTTTTATTTTTGTTACCTAATTACTCTGACTAGGACTTTTGATATTAAGGCGCATTGATTTTTCCATTCAGTTAAGAAACAGGCAGTATTGTGAAGTTAAACATAATTTTAATTTTTGTTAATTATCTATATTGTGAAGGAAATTTTGTCACATTATTTTAATCCTCATGAAATTCTGTACAAAGAGCAAAACACATACTTAAAATTGGCTTATGTTTTCTGTGTCCATATTAGTTATATTTTTGTGCTAGTTTGTCATCTGAAACAGCATTATGTTAAATAGTATAGATGAGAAATAAAATTACCTTAGAGGAACAGTTTTCATTGACTCAGAAGTGATGCTATTAGATAATGATTATATTATTACAGTTTCACATTGGATGTAGTATACAGGCTATCTTTCAACATCTGTCACTCATTATCTTTATCATTAGAAGATAATCCCACTTTATCTTAAACAGTACAGAGTAGATTCTAAATATATTGTTCTTAAACATATGATGTTGGAGTATTTTGGATTATCAACTCATAATGACTAATTTAAATCTCATTTGTCCTAGTGCATAGCAAAGAGATGTATGTACATGTTTATTAAATCACTATAATCTTTTCATAATGAGATATCTGTGTATACAAGTTTTTATTTTTTGTTTGGTTTTTATATCTTTAATCATTTTAAACACAATAAATATAAACATTTACTATTTAAAGTAATTTGTTTCTTATTTGCTTCTTTAGATCAAAACTTATTTTAGTGCTTTGAATATAAGGAATTTACTAGAAATGAATTTAGTGTTGACAAACATATTTTAAAAATTGTTTGTATTAGGTAAGAGTATTTATATAATCACCAGGTGATTCATACTTTAAACTGTGGGTGATATTTTTTGTGCTGACATGTTGATAGTGTTTCAATTTGGGTCACGGTAGAGTGGGAAATAGAAGTTTCACTTAAGTAAATACTGTGCTTAAAAGCAGTTAATCTTTCTCTCTCTCTCTCTCTCTCCCCGCCTCTCCCTTTCATTGAAACTGTAAGAGCAAAGGTATAGGAGACCCCAGCAGGCGACTTGTCACTGTTGACTTAAATACAAACCACAGTGGAAGTGTTCAGTCCTTTGGGAGATTTTTGTGATGGAACAAGAATGCTGGAGTTATTTTGATAAGAAAGAGTAGCAGTGTAGCCAACTTTGATCTTCCCTAAGCTCAGAATCAGGCCCAGGATAAAGGACCGAAATATTTGTTCTTCCAGATGGTTGAAGATAAATTTGCTTAGGAAAATAAATTCAGTACTCAGTTAGTTTGCCATGAAATGGTCAAAGAATTGAACTTTTTATTTTAAACTTCTGCTACAGAAGTTTGGAAAAGTGGTTCAGCATCATCATTTCTGGTACAGTTCTCACTATAGGCTTGGAAAGGGAGAAGGAAATACCCAAGCATGTTTAACAGTAAAACAGAAAATCTTATAAATCCGAAATGAAATTTGAAACTGCACAACGAATTGGACTACAACTTTTCCTCAGAAGTGCTTCCTAAATTGGAAGCTACGTTTTTCTTAGTGTCCTTAGAAAGAATACTCAGTACTGGTAGATCTGAAATGCCATTTTCTGTAGTCTTTCATTCATGAGATATGATGTCTTACTGGGTTTAATTTAAGAATGCTTCTAAGAACCTCTCCATAAAAGGCACAATGAGCCACATTAGTGTGTCTTTTATTGACTTTGGGAAAAGCATCCCTGTTGGAAGTAATTTATGCTTTTCATTTATTAGATGTTTTGTTAGATAGCTAACAAAATTATAATTTTTATAACCTCTAGTTGTAGACATTTCATTTATGTTGGACTTAGAGACTATTCTGGAAAATATATGACTACTAACAGAGAGCTTTTGATTTGTTTGGTGCTGGTTCAAGGGGTGAGTATATTCTTTTCAAGTTAGATTTAACTCTAATTTTCTATCCAGGTAATCCCAGGACACTAGTTCTTTCCTATGCTTGGTACCAAAGCTCTCCTGCAGTAAGCACACAGCTACCTTTCTGTGAAAGTCTTCCCTATTTGATCGTATTTCCTTCTGGGGATTCAGAGAAATAATCTTTTGATTGAAAGGTATAGTAATCTCTAAAGCACTGAGGCCAAGGTAGCAACTTTTATAGGAACTGAATAGTAATCTTGTCAGGATGGCATGTCTGTGGTACAGAGAGTATAGAGTTTCAGGTTCATTTTATATGGGGGTTTAATTATTTTTTTGCTTTTAGATATGATTGACCTAGAGATAGTGGCATCTGCTCTGAGAAACTGTCAGTAGAAAACAGCAAGCTGACCACTGTAACCTATCTTCTCAAAACTTTTAAGAAATATTTCATTCTGGCTCTTTACTATCGATCCTGACTACTTAACACAGGAAATAAACATTTTGTTTGAGACATTCAAAGTAATAGGGAACTATTAGAGATGGAGGATGTATGTAATTGAAAATGTGTATCAAGTTGGAGTGATGACAAAATTCAAAACCAAAATGTACAAGTACAATATTTTTAGCATTGGTTCAGCTTGGTGATGATAACTAAACCTCTACTTACAAAATCTTCACTGAGTATAAACACTTTCATTCATATTTGTGGACATGAAATAGACTGAAAAGTGAAATTGTTACATAAAGTTACATGTGTGGTGTGTGAAGTCCTGAACATTATATATCATACTGCCTAGTAGACTAAACTAATTAAGAGGATACAGATATATGTGTGTGTATACACACACATATATATAACATATTTTTGAATTATATAAATTCACTTTTAAATAAGCATGTTATATTGTATTTTCTCTGTTATTAAAATTTATGGTTTTAGGTGCCCAAGTTTTCTAGCCAGGTTTTAAATGAACAAAATGGACACATCCATGAAGGGTTACCATCTCTAGCAGTATCTTTAACTGCATTTAAAACTGAAACTATTCAAGTCCGCTGTAACTTCAAACAGGTATTTATTTTACTCTGGGCTGCTAAAAACTATTGAAAACCAGAACAACAAGAACTACCAAACTTTTCATAGCAAGTTTGCTGCCTCTAAATTTAGGATCCTACATATAATTAAAGTTCAGTATATACTTAAAAAATGAGTAAGCTCATAGTTTCTTCCTATAGATTTCAGCCATGTAAAACATATGAAATCTAGTCTAATCTACAAAATTAAGACAAGATAAATGTTTTCTTGATTTTTAAAATACAAATCAACTTTGCTATGCTTATTCTAGATTTGCTCATAAATACTCTATATGAAACATATTTTTTTCTGTAGAGTGATTGATGGTAAATACCTTAAGCCTTGTAGACCTCATCTTCTCCATAGCAACTGATCAACTCCACTAAAAAACAGCAATAGATAGTAAATAGTGGATATGACTGTGATCCTGTAGAACTTTATTTTCCAAGACGTGTGGCTTTGACTCCTGACAATGGTTTGTAGATCCTGGCTCTAGAAGGAAGTAATGGCCCTAATATGTTCTTATACTTTTAGAGAAAACTGGAATGTCATGAACCTGCTTCATAGCTACATAAACTGCTTGAGTAGTATTTATTTATGATGCTTAGGGTTGTATGTTAGCATTCTCATTTATATGATTAGAATATAGATTGTAGACAAGTTACAAGTAATATAATTTTGAATTTTAAGGTTTTTTTGTGTATTTTTGTTTGGATATCAAAGTTTTCTTTGTTTTGTTTTTCCTCTTCTCAGGGAGATTCTATGCAAGCAGGTGATGATTCACCATTCTCGGATTCTGTTACCTTGGAACAGACTACTAGTAACATTGGTGGATCCAGTGGACGTGTTAGTCTCTGGATGCAGTGGGTGCTCCCTAAAGTTACTATAAAACTCTTTGCTCCAGATCTTGAAAACAAAGGCACAGGTACAGGAGTATTTTTTGTCTCTATTGTAAAGATAAAAAATTAATCACTGTTTTTAAAGAAATATTAGACTTAATTTTGACCATTATTCCATTTATAATTTAATTCGAACTTAGTGTTTTTATTATTAATGCTAATATTTTGAATATCTTCAATATTGAAAGCTTGTATATATGTATTTTCTTTGACTTTGTAATGGCTAGTTTTGCTTGCTGATACTGGAATTAATCCCAAAAGGTATGAGAGGCCTTCTGCCTGGACAGGCCTCCCACTTGGACATACCTATATGATGTATCATTATCACTCTGGAGATAGATCCTTGGCTGATAGCAGATTGAGCCTTTCAAACAATAACTGTAGATTTTCCTATTTTGAAATAGATATATGCTCTCTCTTAATATTAAAGCCTTTACTGACATTAATTTTGCATATAATTGCAAAAATTTGTGTTACTCTTTAGATGGTGAGGATGTGTTTGCCAATGTGAAATGTAAAATAGAAAGTTGTGATGTTGATTATCAGGACTCTCCTGATAATAATACTTGTTAATTTTTGCAGAGATTTGTATGGTCAGTGAGCTAGAAGATCTCAGTGCATCTATAGATGTGCAGGACGTGTATACCAAAGTGAAATGTAAGGTAGAGAGTTTCAATATCGACCACTATCAAAGCAGGTAAATAATGAGTAGTAAATACAGGAAAAGCTACATTTTCTTTCAGCAAAATCACCAGAAGAATTTTTCTATTTTAGTTTAGGTAGTGAAATTTTATAAATTATTATGCTGCTCTTGGAGAGAATTTTTAATGGATGAATTTGTTTTCTTAGTACTCTTCCACTTGTGTCTAATAAAATTTTATAACAATCCATCTATCTCTCCATAAATATCTACATTACCATATAAAATGAGATACTACTTTTGTACTACTCTTGTACAATGTATCCCATGTGTTATTTATTTGCTAACATGCCTAGAGCACAGCTGACATCTCTGGTTGTTGCTGTACATTTTTTCTATCCCCTATGCGGTCTACACTGAGATGGAACAACTGCTGGTATCTGTTAGCACTTTGTAGACTCTTCTTTAATTATGCATCATTCATATTAATGTTTAAGATAAGCCTAGAACCATAGTGTTCCTTCTGTAATGTGTTTATTAAAAGTAAGAAAATATAAAATATGATTTGTTCATGATAATGTTAATTAAAAAGTGAAGATAGATATTTTTACAATGTCCTCAAATGATTTTCTTGTTAACATTTCCCAAATAAAAATCTGAATCCATTTTCGTATTTGGCTTTATAATGTAACTCCAGTGTTTTATTTTTACTTCGAAATAAAACATGCCATAAATTTCAAGTATGTTTAAAAAATACTTTATACTATCATATTTTCAATTTTATAGTGATTTTATTTAGAAAGAACCTTCAAATCCATTTTTTATGGATTCATAACATTGTCAGTTCAATTTTTATCGTGTACCTATAGTAGCCCAATGTGTTTCTGTACAATATATTGGTTCATTGCATTCACTATAACACTATTTCTGTAAAGAAGTTTTTAATCCCACATTGAAGCTGTTTGTTTTTATGTATTCTCCCATGTCATAATACTAATTGTATCAATAGTTATCAAGTCTGCTATAGCTGAAAATTGTGTTATTATTAAATATCAGATATTTTTCTTGCTATGGAATAGAACTTGTTATAATATTATCTTAATCTTATGGCAGTTATTTTTGTCATATTAGCAGTTATTTGTCAATTAGCTTTTGATATTTATCTATTTAATTTCTTTTCCACTACAATGTTTTTATAAGAGAATGACTTTTCATATAATATATCAATGTAAGAGCCGAAGTCATTTCTTGATGATAGGCATTTTATATATTATAGTTGATCCTTAGCTTTACCATTAAGCTTGTGTAAATTTAAAATATTTAGATCATTTATTCATTCAAATGAAAAGTATATTGAATATGTATTGTGTGCTGGGTCTATACTAAGCACTTATAGATCTTTTTGTCTTGTGGAAGACAGAAATTAAAAACCAACCAATTGACCACATCATTTACAATCAAGAGAAACACTTCTATGAAGAATTTTTGACATGCTGTGCTAATATAAATGTTTCTAGTGACTGCATTGTTGAATCTATGTTTTAGTTTTAGTCCAGTGTAGTGTTGTTTAGAATTGTTAATATGGTTATATATGGTCCATTTTTAACTTGGAGGAATTAAAGAGAACAGATAAGGTGAACTTATGTTTTCCAGGCCAGGGGAAGGTTGGCAGTCAGGACATTTTGAAGGAGTGTTTCTACAGTGCAAAGAAAAACCTGTGGTGAGATTCATTTAGTAATTATGATTTTTGAAAATTTATTTCAAATTGTTTGCTTTGTTCTTCCATGCAATAGGACTAATAATGATAAGAATTAGAGCTCAGAACAAATAAATTTCTTCCTCTAAAATTATGTTGTAAATTTAAAACTGCTTATTCTTTTAATCTGCTCATGTTTTGTAACCATCTTCCTTTGTAGCTATTAAGTGAAGTTATCAAAAAGGCAAAGATAGGATTGTTTTATATTTATTACTATACTTTAATGAATTGCCATCCTGAATTTTTGGAAGGTTTTCCTTCATAAGTGAGTTCATGCCAGATTACCTTTGCTATAAACTAAAAGTAGTAATTGAATATTAAATGTATACTGAAACCAATTCTTATTTTTTTATTTACCCCCATTTGCAATGGTTTTTCAGAAGAAAGCCAGAGCCTGTGCAAACTTGAGCAGAATTAAAATCTGTCCAGCATTTTTTTTTCTTTCTTTTTTTTTTCTTATGGTTTTTATTGCTTTTTTTGTCTTTTCACCATTTTTGCACCTGTCCATCACCTCAAGCCTTGGGGAAGAGTGTTGGTCTTTGGGGCAATGTGGAGGTGTCTTCCTTTCCTGTACTGACAAGCTGAACAGACGCACCTTGTTGGTTCGACCCGTCAGCAAGCAGGACCCTTTCAGTAATTGTTCTGCCTTCTTTCCTTCTGTAAGAAATCATTTTACAATTATATTACAGAATTCCTCTTAACAAGAAACCAAAGAAGGAATTGAACTGTCAATGGAGTCAACTCTTGATTTGTATTTCCCTCAATGTCAGTTACTTAATAAATGAACTACAGTGCATTTTGCGTCATAGATTGGGTTTCTAATGTACTCTGGTAGTCATTTGTGCATATTCTAATTATTGCTTTGTAAATAAAAATAATTTTGCTGTCAGTGTAGAAAATCAGAGTGAGTTAAGTGCAGTGCTTTTCTAATTGAAATTGTGCTGAGTGATCAAGAGTTGACCAGTACTGCTTTTGTCATTCCTGTTTTATTTCTTGCTGATACTGCTTTTTAAAAAAAAAATTTTTTTTGTTATGCAGCTATCATCTCACAACTAACAGGAAGTACAGTATTTGCTCCTGTCTTGAACCTGAACAAGTTTGTACTTCTGTCATTGGTTAAATACAGTATGAATTTAGACT
>NW_008336888.1:2579008-2597550 GCF_000622305.1 Nannospalax galili
TTCTTGCTGATACTGCTTTTTTAAAAAAAAATTTTTTTTGTTATGCAGCTATCATCTCACAACTAACAGGAAGTACAGTATTTGCTCCTGTCTTGAACCTGAACAAGTTTGTACTTCTGTCATTGGTTAAATACAGTATGAATTTAGACTGTATACTAGTGACTTTTCAAAATTTGAGACAGACATTTTTCTAATGCCACAGCATATGTAAATACCTTACCAAACTAATTCCTTTAAGTCGCCTTTTGAAAAATGTTTATTATTTTTATTTTATGTGTAGGACT
Source organism: Nannospalax galili (assembly GCF_000622305.1). NCBI lineage: Eukaryota > Metazoa > Chordata > Mammalia > Rodentia > Spalacidae > Nannospalax > Nannospalax galili. The sequence goes on from NW_008336888.1 coordinate 2,579,293, forward strand.
GTATGGCCTGCATGTGTGTAAGTGTACCCATGTTGTGCAGTGCCTGTGGAAGTCAGAAGGCATTGAATCCCCTGGAACTGGAGTCACGGATGGTTGTTAGTTGCCATGTGGGTGCTGGGAATCGAATTCTGGTCCTGTAAGAGCAGCTAGTGCTTTTTAACAACTGAACCATCTCTCCAACCCCTAAGTGTCATTTTTAAAGTTAATAAAATTCATTAAAACTGTAAATATAGCTGATACATATTCTTTTAAGAAGTTATTAAGTCACTGCAAACATTCCTGTTTTCCCAGTATATTCAAAGTACTTTTAAGATAAAGTTTAAGAATATTGACGGCAAAATCTTATTTTATTACTAGTATATTTCTGTGATAGAAAATGCTATTTTCCAATTTGATCTTTATTTTTTTCTAGTACTTCTTTATTATTAGAAATATATGAATCTGATTTGTGGCTTTTTGTGTCAATAGAAGTTCTTTTTAGGTTTATTTTTCTCTCCTTGGATATTCATTTGTGTCTATGAGAAACATTCTTATGCAGCAAGTGCCATTAGCCACTGAGCCCCAAGAAGCATTCTTAATAATTTAAGATGTTTTCAGAAAAATCCACAAAATTTATTTTCAATTCCTTTAAAATTTTTACTATCATTTATTTTTTTCTAAATTTATAAAAGTTAATTTTAAAAGCTAGAATAGAAATTGAGCTCAGTGAGAGACTGCATGCTGAATGAGTATGGCCTTGGTTCAGTCTCCAGCATTACCCCCAGCAGAAAAAGTTACTTCTATGAAAATGTGTTCATTGTTAGTGTTTTATAATTATTCATTTTAAATGTTATAAAATGCTCATTTTACCATATAAAGAGAAATATTTATATGACCTCAGTTTTGGTGGAATGTGTTTCTTCTCCTTCACACAGAAGTACAACAGTTTCAGAAACGAAAGCTTCTCCCTTGTGTAGCTTACCTTTCAAGAGTTTGCATTCAACATGTTTCAAAAAATTTTCAAACATTCGTACATTGAAATAGCTTTTATACCATTTCCAAGGACTAAATAAGAGTTTTTTATGAATTGGATTATTGGATTAGTGATGACTCCTTCTCTACTCTCAAATTACACTTTAGACACTTGAGAAATTATAGCATCTTTGGCCTCTTCCCCTGGGTTGCCCCAGGCCTTCTACCTGTTTCTGCCTGCTGGCCAGCAGCATAATCATCAAAGTGCTCACCCACTTTCTTGCTTTACTTTGGTTCTTTTTGTTTCAAGTGTAAAAATCAAAAAGAAAGAAGAACTAGATAATAGATGCAGAGAGAAAACTGGAAAGTGTGAAAATATTCTAAGGACAGACTATTATGGGAAAATTGACTATATTTCTCAACCATTAAATGATTACTTTCCCTGCCCCCCATAGTCAAATAATTAACTTTAAAAATACACACAAATTTACATTTTTCTCATGTCACTTCATTGTAAAGTCCAGTTTAAAAGAAAAATGAATAGCTAGCCATTTTACTCAGAAACATTTACATAGTGTGGCCTTAGGTTCCATCCCTAATACCACCAAGAAAGGGGAGATAAGCAATAGTATCTGTATTACACATGTCTTTTCCCCTTTCATCTATCATTTAGTTAGAGACATCAACATGAGGGAAGGAAAGTGGAAGGAAAGGAGATGTAGGAGTGTGGGGCTCACAGGCTCAGAAATGTCCTTGCTTGTTAGGTTTCCTTTGTTCCTATTTATATAAGTGTATTCCTTTCTTTTTCTTCCCTAGTTGAATTCCTTTCTTAACCTCACATCCTGTACCCTAATAACTACAGAAAACCTTTTTGGGTCTTAGGAAGGGAGGTGTTGGGAACAGAATATACTTATTATAGTCTACTTTTATGTTGACTGATATTCAAAATAGAATTTTATGTACTGCTAATTGGGTCAGAAAAAAAGTGCTCTCGAGAAATTCCTAATTTTCAGATCATTCATTCTAATAGCCAAGGAAACTTTTTCCCCTGTAGTATTGGTCACTCACATACTTCAGAAGCATGTTGTAGATGAAATACACAAAAATTTAATAAAAATGAAGTATAAGATGACCAAAACAAAAAGATAAAAATATTACTCATTTTCTTTGCTAAAATATGATCTTTTTAAAATAAATAAAATGTACATTGTGTTTTCCCTTTCTGGAACAGACAACTACAAAACTTCTAGATGGCGCTCATCAGCAGCATGGATTTCTTTCTCTAACATATACTAAAGCTGTAACAAAAAATGTCCGTCACAAGTTAACATCAAGAAATGAAAGAAGAAGTTTTCATAAGTTATCTGAAGGTTTAATGGATGGTTCTCCTCATTTTCTTCATGAAATTCTTCTTTCTGCACAAGCATTTGACATTGTCTTATGTTTTCCTTTACTTAATGCCATTGCAAGTATATTTCAAGCAAAACTACCAAGGACCCAGAAAGAGAAAAGAAAATCTCCTGGTCAGCCTATGAGGACCCATACATTAACTTCACGCAATTTACCTTTGATTTATATAAACACAAGTGTAATCAGAATTTTTGTTCCCAAATCAGACGAGATACAGCCAACTGTTGAAGGTACTGTTTTCTAACTGAGGGGTGGGAGTGGGGGTGGATAGGAGGGTTGGATTAAATAATTTTCTCCATGAAACTTCATTTTTCTGAGTTTTATTGGTTTAAACATGGGCAGAAGCTTTACTTTCATTTTGGTATATTTTTAAAAGAGTTGCTATGTTACATTCATTCTATGATGAAACCTGTAGAAGCTATATTAGGATACTAAATATCTTATAATATTTATTAGTTTAGTGGAATAAGAAATCTGAAGTTTTCTAGAGTTTTTGCCACTAAAGCTTATACTTTCTGTCTGGAATTCAAATGCTGGGCTCCACATAATGTACAAACCAAGTAAAATTTTATTCAAAAACAAACTAGTGTTCATAATGACTTATACAAATTCATAATGATTTATACAAATTCTGGTGTATGTATCTACCTGATAACTGAGGCTAGGAAGAAAATTCATCTATATTTCAAAGTGGCTATCTCCAGGCTTCCCAGTGCCTTCTGAACTTGTTCTGTGCCTTGCTCTAATAATTCTCCTTCCTCCCACAAGAGTGGTTTCAACATTTTAGTTTCTGTATGCTATAAAACGGAGAGAGTTTTAAGAATTTTGAGAGATACAGTATAGTCATAATGGCATGGGCTTCAAGATTATACAGACTTGAATTACAGTCCCATATTTGTCACTTAAGATTTTTGAAATCACGAGGACCTTATTTGATTGTAGGTTGTCATAATAGCATAAGGAAACCATGAGATGTGTTCATGTGCTAGCCCCGTTCAACTGATGACACCATGAGACTGTGCATTGCTCTAATACCGTGGTAAATTCTCAGCAAATGGAATTTTTACCATGAGAAAGTTGCACCCTTTCTTTCACTCTAGAACTCTGCATATCTTACATTTTGCTATCAGAAATAGTTCTTTGGCCCACTGTAACCACATGGCCATGCTCAGCTGCAAAAGAGGCTGAAATGTGACCTTTTATTGTGGCATATTTTGTCTGTTCCTGTGGCTCTAAAAATTTATCTCAGACTGGGAAATTAATAAATAATAGAAATTTATCATTCACTGTCTGGATGCTTAGAAGTCCCAGATAAAAGTGCTAGCTGATTGACTGCTTGGTGAGGGCCATTTTCAGCTTCTAGATTGGTACCTCATTCCTGAATCTTCACATGGCAAAAGAGCAGAAAGCTAAAGAGGGTCAGACAGACTCAGACACTAAACACCTTCAATGGGTGGAGCAGGGTGGAGCTCTTCATTACCTAATTGCTTCTTCCAAGGGACCCACTTCTTAATACCATCACCTTGATTTTAGTTCCAACACTGGAGAAACACATGCGTTTCAAAATGTAGGCAATACCCTGCTAATCATTGGGGTCCTGTGAATTTGAGAGAAGAAAAAAAAAGGAACATTTGAGGAACAGGATATAGTCTGTGAAACATAAATATGTGAGCTGCCTTTTTTTGTTCTTTTAATTATTATATAGAGGAAGAAGACCTTGAATGGCCAGTGATAATAAATATCAAAGGAAAACCACCTGGCTACATACTCTTTCCTCTCAGAATCTATTACTCTCTCTTGCTCTGTCTTCTCTGGACAGATGATCATAATTACAGAGGTATTCTGTCTAAATAGTGCCAGTTACTGAGGCTTACTAAAATTTCTTTTCATTTCTATAATTAAAAAGCATTTATAGAGCTTTATAGACTTACTAAAGTATCTAGATCCAAATTTAGTACATTATCCTTAGCAATTCTTAATGTGTACTCATTTTAACTTTTATGGCTTTTTTTTTTACTAGAGATTATCTTAATGTTACTCACTTTGTGATTTAAAGTTACTATTTTCCAAATATGCTTTATTCTCACAATACTGTACAGTTGCTTTCATATGTTCACATAGTTTATAAACCACATGACAGGTAAAAAAACAGTTAATAACCCTTCTGAGCAAGTGATGTGCAACTACCTGCTAACTTGAAAGATAAAAATTGTGTATTCGTTGGAGAGATAATTATCTTTATATTTTCCCAAGTTAATATTTTAATTGTATGAATAGCTGATAAATATTTATATAAATAATTTGCATTAAAGTTATAGAGCTTAAGAGAAGAAACCTACATTTTTATACAAGATAATTCTCTCAGGACCACAATGTGCAATTAGAATAACGCTTTCTTGTGGTCATGGAAGAGATAACTGACATAAAAGATCACTTAGACTATCACGCCATCTTTCATTTTTAAAATTCTAAATTACATTTATTCATTTATCGGGGGAAGAATGCATGTCATGGTGGACTTTATGGGAGTTGTTTCTCTCCTTCTACCATGTGGCTACTAGGGATCAAACTCAGGTCATCAGATTTGGTAGCAAATGCCTTACACTGAGCTGGCCTTCTTCATTTAAATGAGACATGTTAGTAAGCTCTTTTACTGCCTGAAGATTCCTTACATAGTGTGTTTTAAGTTCTATATTCCATAACTATCTTATTTCAGGTGAATATAAATAATCAGTAAGGACAAAATTTCATTGAAACGTAAGATAAAAAGTGATAGTGGAGGTGAGAGGTTGAAATGAGGGAAAAATAAACATGGGGAGGTTATGCCCTGAAAAAACACAGAGAAAGTAGTGAGAGGCATAGAAAGCAAAAGGAGGCAAAGCAGATTAGTTGATGTGGGGCCTCTGTAACAACAGAAATGTGTCTGGTTTACAAAGGAGTCTCATTTTAAATAATTGGCTTTTGCATGTTAGTTGGCCCTAAAATGAGTCTTTCTCATAATATATGAATTACAATATTTTTTCTTTGGGTTTCTTCCATTTTCTTGTCTTCTGTTTTGCTTTACTGTTTCATATTTTTAGTGCTGAGGATTGAACCTGTGACCTCATGCACATATATTACCACTGAGCTCCACTCCTAGCTCTCTTATCTACTTATTTCTTGGCATCCATTTCACACGGTATAAATCATTGTTGGTTACATGTATAAAATTTTAAAGGCTAAATATATGAGCTTCTATCATTAATTTATTAAGTTTAAAACTGTACCAAAACTGTACCAATATGTAACAGTGTCAGCAAGTTGGTTGTTTCTGAATGAACTATTATAAACTGATACATGTGTGCAAGCAGAGTTGTGTTGGCATATGCCTGTAATTCCAGAACTCAGGAAGCAGAGACAGTAGAGCTTGAGGCCATCCTGGTCTGCATAGTAAGTTCCAACCAGCCATGACTATATAGTGAGATTCTGTCTTGTGTGTGTGTGTGTGTGTGTGTGTGTGTGTGTGTGTGAGAGAGAGAGAGAGAGAGAGAGAGAGAGAGAGAGAGAGAGAGAGAGAGAGAGTTATTTTACTGGTAAGTCTTTCTGATTCAGACATACCTTACTGATTCACACATGTTCCTAAATGTAGTCATCTAACTTGTCAAAATTTGCTCAGTTGTCTTTCAGTATTCTAAGTGATATACTCTGAATGATTCTCAAAGCCTTTGATGTCTGTGAGCAGAGTACATTTTCATTGTGAATTGCTCCTTTGTTTCTGTTGCTTTATGTGCAATCATTATCAAGAGTCTAAATCTACAGGTGTTTCACTTATCGTGTAAGCTTTTTATTTCAGTACAGAGAACTATTTTTTTGGATCTAGTATGTGTCTTGTAGGGTGAGTAGTTCTTCATGAGACTCACTTTTTAAAGACACAATTAGAGGCTAGAGAAATGGCTCAGCATTTAAGAGCAACTGGCTGCTCTTGCAACAGGACCTGGGTTCAAATCTCGGCACCCACATGGTGACTAGTAACCTCCTGTAACTCCTATTACAGAGAATTCAACACCTCTTCTGACCTCCATAGGCACTGCATGACACAGTTGCACTTACATACATGCACATAAAATAAAAATAATAAGCCAGGCATAGTGGCGCACGCCTTTAATCCCAGCACTTGGGAGGCAGAGGCAGGTGGATTTCTGTGAGTTCAAGGCCAGCCTGGTCTACACAGGGAGTTCCAGGATAGCTGGGGCTACAGGGAGACCCTGTCTCAAAAACGACGACAACAAAAATAAATAAATAAAATATAAAAAAGTAAAAACACTGTTAAAGCAAAGAAGGAAGGCATTCATTTTTATGTTGTCAGTGCTTTAAGAGAAAATATTTCGTTATATGGCCCAACTATTAAATGCAGATAAAATAATCCCAGAAAGAGAAGCTTGCTTTTCCAATTCTTAGAAAGTAACTGAAGAAATGACTCAAGGTACTTTCTTATATAACTACATATTTTCATTATTTTTACTATATATGAATGAAGTATTTTGATAAATGGAATACTTTCTGTAAATTATTTTAATCTGGTTTATGAATGCTTGTCAGTAAGTACTTATGTATATATTTTGCTGTGACTTCATAGGATAATATGCTGAGAGTACTCTTGGCTCTAACAGGCTCAGAATTCCATTCTTGGATTTGGCTTTTTATGTAACACCAAGTATGTTATTTTTCTTCCACATGTACCCCATTTACTGCAGTGTTTCTATTGTAGTTGAGACTTTCATATGGTGGGTAGTATCTGTAGCCTGGAAAACAGTTAAGAAGTCTACTAATTGTACTTTTGTAGTCTATTCTCGAGGCTTACTATTTATTGATTTAATTGATGCCTGCTGCTTAATCAGAGGTTTTACCCACATGGAACTATTAAGCTTGGCATAAAGAGTAAGATCTGTGAAATGTAAACAGTGTTCATAGTATAAGAATCTATAATCAAGCCAGACCTCTTGTCATTTGAAAATAGTGCAGCTGTATGAGGAGTAGTTTTCTGTTTGATCTTTTTTGTGATGGACTTTTAAAAGTGCTGTGTTTACTATGATGTCCACATGCTAATATTTATTATGATAGTTCATCCCCTTTTTTCCCTTTTGTTGGCTGCCCTCTTCCCACCTCCCAACCACTGTACCTTCCTCTCCCTTTATGGTCATCTTTTTTTCTCTCACTGAATATTTTTTTCTGATTTTCTCAATTGTAACTTTCTTTATTCTTACTAATCTAAGTCAGACCATACCAAGTGTGTTGCCGAAGCAGCTGGAAATAATCTCCTAGCTTTCGCATTCTTTGGACAGTTCAGTTTCAGAAATATGGATTGTATGCCCTTGTAGGCATGCTCTGCTCAGGGTGTTCTGGAGCTTGCGCAGCCTCTTTGCTCTTCTATTGGTGGCAGATTGTAGTTCCTCGAGAGACATTACGAAGGTTTTTTTTTCTTCTTTTTTTCATTTCTATTACTTTTGTATTCTCTCTCTCTCTGTGTGTGTCTCTCTCTCTGACACACACACACACACACACACACACACACACACACACACACACACTAGTAGTGCTGGAATTCTTAGGCATAACCTCATACAAGATAGGCCAGCATTCAACCACTGAGCTACACCACCAGCCTTACCCACATTACAGATTTTAATTTGAAGCTCAGAAAGTTGTAGATTATTGAAAAATGTTTAAATAACATGTAATTAGCTATTATAGTTTATTTAGTGTTGGAAATATTCAATAGGGCCATAAAAACAACCTCCAATTCCAAATAGTCCTTAGGAATGACATTGAACTAGCTAATGAGTTGTAGAGAAAGTGTTAACTTTATAAGAGCATAGAATTAAATATAGTTTAATGCAAAGAAAACAATTAGAACTCATGTATCTTTTTAACCTTTCTACTGCTTCTTTCTTTGTTTCTTTTATAGTGTTCTTTTTTACTTCACCAAAAGGAAAACCATTATCTAGAAGTGAAGTTTCTGTTTATTAAACCCTCTCACAGTTCTGGTTATTACAATTAAAGGCCTCAGAAGACAAGCTGAAATGTTCTCTCACTCAAATTAGTCACCCTTTGCATCCTTAACATTGCAGCCATCGTATTTCTCTTTAATTTTCTGACATTTTAGAGCTGAAGTGCTATACTGTGAGAGTATGGGCTTTGTAATTAGTTTTATTCATCTAATTTTAAATGACTTTGAGAATTTGTTGCTGACTTTGTTGATATTATTTAATATCTTTGTAGACAACAGTGGAGTGTTAAAAATGTAGAACTGAAAGTTACAAGAAATAAGCAGTAGTATTTGTGGAATTAGATAATCATATGGATTCAGTATTATGAATACTATGAATATCATATACTGATAAACCAAAGATGCAGTTTATTTTTTATTGCTATATTAATTGTATGTAACACAAGAACACATATTAGGACTTGAAGGAAATGGGCTTTAACAAAGAACTATTCTTTTTCTAAACATAGCTTTTTGCTTTTTCTTTCCTCGTTTATTGGTCTTCTAAAATATTTCCCCTTATGCCTAAAGATAACACACAAATCCACATGTATTCATTATACTTTCTTTCATTACAGTTAATCAGGCAGCAAAGGAAGACACCATGGTTTTGAAGGTTGGTTCTGTTGCCATGGCTCCCCAGGCTGACAATCCACTTGGCAGATCTGTCCTCAGGAAAGATATTTACCAGTAAGTTTATTTTCTTATGTTCAATCTTGCAGCAATTTCATTCTGCAGAGAAGTATAGTGATCAATAAAACTTGCTTAGTGTGGCCTCAAGAAATACTTTTCACTGGGGATCTTTTGATATTTAAAACCAGGTTTTTCTAATTTTCTTCAGTTGTGGGTTTTTTAAATTCATTCAGACAAATCAAGTATTTCTGTGAAGTGTTGATGAATAACAGAATGTAAGTACCAAGTCACTATAAAACTGAAGAAACACAGTTTGGAAAATTTTAGCAGTCGTCAAATTTGACCAAATCTGTAATCACATAAGAAAATGAGGTCCTTTCTAGAATGGCTGCATTCTACTGTAGTCATGTTGTATCAACGTGAAGCATTTTCTTAATTTAAGAATAAGCCATTATTTGAAATCTAAGCCTCTGTATGTCATACAGATCAAAGCTGTAAAGAAAAGCAAAATTCTAAGGAGAAATTTCACAGTAAACACTTTCTGCGAGAATGCTGGACTCTGGATTTTGTCACCAAATATTTGCAAACCACACCAAGCGTGTATATGGACAACTAAACTGATGAACATATGTAATCATCATGATAAAAATAATACATAATTTATACAAAAGTCTGCTGCGAGACATAAAAGCACAGTTGCAAATAATACCAAGTGAGAAAAGTCACAGAAATACAAATGAACAAGTGTTGTCCTCTGCGTTCTGGTCTGGATTCCAGGTGTCATAGTCTTAGTCTTTCAAAACATAAATTCCTACTGTTCTGCAGTAAATGTGACAGCTTTGAAAATGTTCTAATTTGAGTATTTCCCACCTAGAAGATGGCATACATTTGTACTTATTTTTTTCCAATTCTTTTTAGATCGAGTCTCACAGTATAGTCCTCTTTGGCCTCAAACTCGACCCTGTTGCTTCAGTACCCCTGCCTCCCAGAAGGGTGTGCACCACCATAATTGCCATCTAATTTTGGATAGATCATCTTTAAATAGACATATGAATTGTATTTCTGAAATTTTTCTGATTGAGTTGATATCTGGAAGAGCAGTAAGTGCTCTTAGCCACTGAGCCATCTCTCCAGCCTCTTATACTAATATTTTTTATGTAGTGTATAGTATTCATCTCTTAATAAGTTTTATTTAGCTAAGTTTATATACAATCTTAGGAATTAGGGCTAAAGGATGTTTTAAGAACTACCTAATCAATTTTCCTTCCTTAGGATCTTATAGATTGAAAACAGATGATCCAAAAGAATAGTTGTCACTAGTCTAATAGAAAGTGACCCTTACAACTTCAGGGCTGATGCAGTATAGCTCAGTGGTAGAGTACTTGCCTGGCATGCTTGAAGTCTGGTGTTCAGTCCCTAGCCCTGCCATAGGAGAGGAGGGGAGAGGGGTAGAAAGGATTTTTCTGACATTTACAAGTCTTTTCATAAATACTTCTCTTTTTGCACTTGAGCAATAAATGGTCCTCAAATAAGGTTTTATTTTACTTTAGTGGAAGAAGTTTATGTTAAAAGATCCTTATCACCCAAGGAAGCAAAGAATGAGACTTCCTTTCTTCCACTCCCTTGCTTTCCTCCTTCCCTTTCAAGCTCTTGTGTGAATCATATCCCCGTTTGCTTAGCACTCAGTTTGTATTCAACGAAATGGTTCCTTTGGATTTGCTTTCTATTTACCTGACACCCACTTTTAGTTTTCTTTACTGCCCTTCCTTCAGCAGTTTCCCTCAAGATATATCCTTTTTGCCACAATTCTTTTGCTCTCCTAAGGCAGGAGAAGTTGAATTCCTTGTATAGTAATTTTAAATTCCCATGTAGACCAAGGTTTGCGATATATGATAGCGTATCAAACACCATAAAATTCCAGAATCTGGATGGCATGCTTAGCTTCATAGTTTTTTCTCAGAAACTCACATCACTAAGTAATTTCTATATAACTAATGTAACAAAGATATTCACCAAAGGAGTTGATCAAAAACATTTCAAGGTCTCATTGAAATGCTGTGTCTTCAAGATCAAGGAAGAAATGACAGAGGTGGAACCCACATAGAAATGAGGTGATCAGAGTAGGAGTGGCTCATTTAGAATAAAAAATGCATACTCAAAGCCAAAGATCCTGAATCCTAGGACTATGTTTATTGTTTTTATGAATGTATTAACCATCAAATATCAGTGGTTCAAGCTCAAAAGATCATGACTATATGGTTCTAGAACATATAAAATTCCAGGAACAAACAGATCCATAAAGAAATGGATTACTACTTCTCAAGATCTGGGAGGAGAGAAAAAGTGGGAGTCATGTAACAAGGGAGCAATATTTATTTGGGGGTGATGAAATTTTTTTGTATTTGGATAGCAAAGACAATTTCAAAAGAAGTAAAATCTCACACTCCTGATCTTTAAATTTAGAGCAAGGTAACATAATGAGGACTGTGGATCAGTGAATAAAACTGAGAATTAAGAAATAAAATACCACATTCACTATTAGTGCTTGGTGAAGATGTCAAATTAAATCAGTGGTAAACAGTAGTCACTTGCTTAGTCCACAGGAAGTGAACTCCTACTTCACATCACACAAAAAAGTACACTCAATGGTCAGAGGCCTTAATTAAAGTAAAAGCCATAATCCTTAAACTTGGAGCATAAATGGAAGTAACCTCTCTGATCTTGGGTTAGGTGATCGTTTCTTAAACAGGACACTATGCTTTCAAGGGACAAAGAGAAAGCCAGGTAAATTGAACTTTATCAAAATACAAACTTCTCTTCTACCTGTACTTTGAAAAAAAGTGAAAGTGCACAGAGTAGTAGAAACACTTGTAAATCATGTTCACTATAAACGTATGTCAAGGACATGTAAAGCACTTTTGCAGCTCACTAATAAGAAAGCTCAATTTTAAATGGGCAAAGAATTTTAATATGTATGCAAGATATAAAAATGATTAATAAACATACATAAGGATATTAAGCACTAGTTTTTAGATAAATGCAAGTCAAAACCATGCCTTATTGGAAAAGACTGCAAATGTGGAGAAAATGGAAATATAAAAGTGAAAGAAAAAGGCAAATGTGTTTTCATGACCACACTTGTTTGATACAACACTCAACCAACTCTTCTGACATCAGATACCTGGGAGTTGTTTCCCTATACAATCAACAACTGAGGATCCCATAATTATTTCAAGTCTGACAATATCTACCTAGAAATAGCATCAATTCCCAAAGTTAAAGGCTTATCCCACAAAACTGCCCCTCTGCTCTACAGGTTCTAATCAAAAGCCTCAGCTTATGATCTGTGACGGATTCTGATCTACTGGCTATAAATCAGGATTCCTATACCCCTTCTTCAGGTTCAGCTAATTTGCTAAATCTGATGACAAAGTGAAAGCAAATATTTTACTCACCTTTATCCATTTATTATAAAGAATATTACAAAAGATGTATAAAGCATCTAGGTGGCAGAGGTGCATAGAACAGCCTGTGAGGAAGGGAGCTGTTCCCAGGCTCCCAGTCCTCTGAGCAGTTCAGGAGCTCCTTCACACCAGGTGTGGTGCTGAAGGCCTATAATCCCAGTGCTCAAGAGGATGGTGAATTTGAAGTCAGCCTATTGGAGAAAACTAACAAGCAAACAAAAACAGAAGCTCATTCATTGCAGTGAGGTTTTATGGAGTCTTTATTACATAAACAAGATTAATTACAACTTTGGCCATTGGTAATCCACTAACTTTTAGCCCCTTTTCCCCAAGAAAAGAAATGAAAGTTCCCATCATGATTTTGCTTTGGTCTTTGTAGCAAACATAGCCCTAGTCACCCAACTAGCCTTCAGATATACACCTACTACTCTGGAGATGCAAATTTTTAGGAGCTGTGTGTCAGAAACTGGGGTATAAATATCAAACACATTCATATTCACAAGAACCTTCATATGTTTGTGGTGGGAATATAGAATGATGTACTGCTGTAGAAAAATGAGGCAGTTCCTCAAAAGATTAAAAAGCATTATATGACACATCAGTTCTACTCATGTATATACCCAACAGAACTGGAAAGACGGCCACACAAAGTTTATAGTAGTTCATAATAATAAGAAAAAAAACCTGAAAGCAACCAAAGGTCGGTCTCATTGAGGAAAGAATAAAGACAATGTGGTATATCCACATAATAGGATATTATTCGACCATGGGAAAGAATAAATAATAAATGTTATAACATGGCTTAATCTTATAATCAGTATGCAGTGTGAAAGAATTTAGACTCAAAAGATCAGCTGAAGGACATTTGCCTCATCACATGGGCTATAGTGATGATTTAGAATCTTGAGGGACCCAACACACACTTGTTGCTCTACAACTCTTTGGCCGGGAGAAACAATTTCTCAGTGTTTCACATTTCTTTTTTTTTTTTTTTAACTGTGTGTGTGTGTGTGTGTGTGTGTGTGTGTGTGTGTGTGTATTTCATACAGAACAGCTCAAATAATCTTAATCATCTTTACACCCCCATCCCAACTGGCACCCTCCCATACCCCACCCCAGAGCCCATATACTTGGTCATCCCTGTTAAGGCCCACTGGCTTGTCAGTGTCCCCAGCCGTTCCCCAATACAAATCTGTCCATGAAGTCTAATCAGTCTATCTAGAGTCCCTTGTTTTAGGAAGATCAGCTCTTCTTCATCTAGCAGCAATCAGTTGCCAACATTCCTTCAGATAAGACTGAGGTCTGCTGTTTATTTTCTCAGTTCTATGCTGGATTATTGTCGGCTTGAGTTTGCATGGGACTTGTGAATGCCGACACCATTGCCATAGAATCGTATGAGCAGGTTCCCGGGAGCTTGTAAGACTCTATTTCCATGTGGTCATGTACATCCTCCCTGGCCCTTACAATCTTTCTGCCCCCTCTTCTGTGATGGTCCCTGAGCCTTGGATGGGAGAAGTTTAATAAAGGGATCCTGTCCAAGGACCCACATTCAGCACACACTTCATCGCTTAACTTTGGCTATTTTGTGTCTTTTGTATTCCGGGCCCTCCGCTGCATAAGGAAGCTTCATTATTGAGAACTGAGAGATTCATTACTGTCTTCTTCATTATCCCTGTTCTGTGTTCCATGAGCCTTAGGTGTAGAGGTTGCATTATAGATGTGTCACTTAGGCCTGGGAAACTCATTGACAATTTTTGTGTGTGACCAGTTGTGGTACTTGGTAATAGTCTCTGGTGTAAAATGAGCTGTTTTGATGAGTGGTGACTGGGATATTTGTCTGTTCTTCACAGATGAAGCCACACTAGAGATATACCACCCAGTACAGTGGCCGCTAGCAACACATGGCTGTTCTCCCTTTCAAATATGACTAGTCAAAGCTTAGAGTTTTTATAATGAAGCAAAACAGGAGTTTATTAACAAAAAGGTTTTGAAATTTTATATTTTATGTGTATGAGTGTATTGCCTGTATGTAAGTGCACCTGTGTTATACAGTGCCAGCAGAAGTCAGAAGAAGGTGTTGAATTCCTCTGGGACTAGAGCTTACAGACAGTTGTTAGCTGCCATGTGGATGCTGGGAATCAAACCCAGGTCCTCTGCAAGAGCAGCCAGTGCTCTTAACAGCTGACTGAGGGAGTCATCTTTCCAGCCCCAAGAAAAACTTTTTTAATTTAAGTGTAAATATGGACATTGAGAGAAGGAGAATGACCTATAAGAGGACAAAGTTCCCCAAGTGATGGGTATCTTCCCAGTTACACTCAGCTTTTAGCCAATTAATTAATTAATCTAGGGTTTTTTTTGTTGTTCTTTTTTTTTTTGGTCTCTTTTGAGACAGGGTCTCCCTGTAGCCCTAGCTGTCCTAGAACTCGCTATGTAGACCAGGCTGGCCTTGAACTCACAGAGATCTGCCTGCCTCTGCTGGTATTAAAGGCGTGCGCCACCACGCCCAGCTCCAGTTTGTTTTTTGAGATATGGTCTCACTATGTGTCTCTGGCTGGCCTGGGACTCTATGTAAGCCAAGCTGGCCTCGAATTCACAGATCCTCCTGTGTCTGCCTCCCAAGTGCTAGAATTAAAGACATCTACTCCCACCCTTGTCTCAACCTTTACTTTTTTAGCCGTGGTCTCTCACTGAAACTGTAACTCTCACCTGGGCTAGGTGGCCAACAAACTCCGGGCATCCTCCTGTCTCTGTCTCCCCAGTTCTGGAATTATAGTTGGGGAGTGTCACACCTGGCTTTTTACCTGAGTGCTAGGAATCTGAACTCAGGTCCTCATGCACTTTACCAGCTGAGTTATCTCACTGAGCCAGGGTTTCTTTTTTGTTTTGATTTGGTTTTATGTTTTGTTTTATATTTAATACTAGTGTAAAGTATGTAGACTAAAAAAAAAGCAGCTTCTTTCCTTACCAGTGCTTCTTGTGAATGGCAGTTACCTCTTTACTCTTCATTTACTGTTAATACTTAGGTCAATAGTGTTTTAGACTATTTTCTTGTATATGTATGTATTTGCCTATCTTAAGTAATGGATTTCAGCTACTTAGTGTTTTCCAACTTATATTTGTTTTAACTAAGTAATACATTGTGGTCATCTTCTAGTATCATAATATTCAGAAATAACTGCCTATTTTTTAACTAATTATTTTGTACAACGAAGGTCAAAAGATTATTTAAATGCTGATAATTGTTTTGAACCAGCTAGATATTCTACACTATTAACAGTGCCCTTGATATAACTATTAACTATGAACCTAGAAACTTGTACCCACTTGCGAAAGAGATGTACTCTTGCTCTGGAGTGTGTTACTGAATATGTTAAAGCTGTAGTGAAATGCTTCTTCTAATCATGTAGTTATTAAAAATTTTTAAAAATGATTTAAAAAATTCTTCAAAACATAAAAATGTGCTCCTTAATAATTAGTAGATATGAAGAACATTACCTCTGAAATCTACCTGATGACTTTATATGCATGCTCAGATGCCAAGAAAAGTAACCAACTGTGACTAGTAATAATCAGATATATAGAGATTAGAAACACATGTGCAAACATCTTAATGTCAATTGCATTAAAAATGAATTTTTCTATTAAAAAAAGTGCCTTTGAAGCTTAATTATTCTTTAAATGTTGTAAATTAGACTTCTCTGACCTGAAACATTATTTATGTACTGAAATGTAAAAGCAAAAATGAATTTTCTTTCAGTGAAAGAGCCAGTAGTCTAGTCCTTAAGAATAACTGTATCATTACCATCCAAAGTTGGAATAATTGTAGTTATCTTTGTTACCAATTGAATCATGAAGGCCCAGTGATTCACAGTTCCACAGTACTGTGTGAGTTCCACTGTTGGAGGACTTTAGGCTTTGATGTACCCCTCAGAAAACGTCCTTAGATAATGTACTTCTCAGAGTACTCAGTTTTCACATGATAAAAATCCCTGCCTTGTAACTCAACATGTATCTTCTTTCTTGGTCTCACCTCATTCTCTACTTCAAATCTTATTGCTGATTGCATCCTCCTAAGACTCTTTTCTATTTGTTTACTCCAGTATTTTAGCATATTTTCTGTAGTTGGAGCATATGCATTTTCAACTTTATTGAAATGCAGCTTTGTTTTAGTTGTTTCATGAGTTTTTGTTAGGAAAATCCTTACATTGATAGGATTATACATTCTTACAATATTTAATATTAAATAGTATTCCTTATTCTTTGTGTTTCATACACTTGTGCATTGTATATTAAAAATATCCACCTACCACTACCTCCCTCCTGCTCCCCCTAGTGTCTGTACCCTATCTCCCTACCAACTTTGTCTTTTCTTTTTTCTCCTTGGTGTTATTATTATCAAACCCCCCTAAGTCCAGTTCATACTGCCCATTGTGCATAGGTCATTGGTCCTCCACTGGAGCCTGTGTAACCCTCCAGCAGCCATGTCCCCAAGAGGGTGGTTGCCTTTCCCCCAGCAGCCGCCAGCCCCTAGCAGCCCCTCTAATAGGGGTGGATTTTCATTGGTGCTCAGCATTCTTTTACACTTTAAAATTCTTAAGAACAGCTTCAGTCTTTTCACTTTTTTTTAATTAAAATTTTTTTCTTTATTTTATTTTATGTGTATGCATGTATTGCCTGCGTGCAGATAGGTGTACCCATGTCATGCATTGCCTACAGAGGACAGAAGAGGCTGTCGGATCCCCTGGAACTGGAGTTATGGACAGTTGTTAGCTGCCATGTGGGTGCTAGGATTCGAACCTGGGTCTTCTGCAAGAACAACAAATCCTGCTTCCTTTTCTGAAACCCTTTGTAACCATTTTACCTGAACTTCATGTTCTTTCTGTGGTCATCTACAGCTGACCTACCTATGTACAGCCATGTCACAGCAGTACTAGTATGTAGCAACAGCTAACATGTCAAGTGCTTCCTCTGTATAAAACATGTGTTTTATTCTTCAGTGCAAAGCCTCTTAACTTCTCAGTTGATCCACAGAGTAATCTTATAAGTTAGACATTATGATTGTTATTTGTGTTTTGAGGATAAGAATCTACGTGTGTAGGCATTAATTTCACCTGGATGACACATGAAGCAAGTGCCCAACCCTGGACTGTCAGTTCCAGTTGCGCATGCTGTTCACCACTGTGTCCTGCTACCTTAATCTGGGTTTCTTGTAAGACAGACTACCTTTAGGTTATTTTGCTTAAATACAAAGTTTCTAACAGTAAATGTGAAACTTTTATTTTTAAAGTTTCACATTTACATTTCATTACCATTTAAATAACTAGTTTTTCTTAGTCTTTTTTCTTTTTTCTTTTTCTTTTTACTTCTAGCAGTATTCTTGTCACCACTGGGAAAATTTGACAGTTTTAGTGCATTTTCTTTCTTTTTTTTTTTTTTTTTTGGAGCTGATCAGAGCTGAGGACCAAACCCAGGGCCTTGCGCTTGCTAGGTAAGCGCTCTACCACTGAGCTAAATCCCCAACCCCTAGTGCTTTTTCTTTTGCCAGTTGGAGTGAAACTAAGACGATATAGAGTTATGTTGGAAACTCTTAAAATCCTAATGTTTGTTTCTTCTCTGATAAAGCCAATGTATTTTGTGATTTTTTTTAATTCATAAATATTTTTAAAGAATTATAAACATTAATTTTTATAATTCTTTTTTCCTATATTTATTAGTCTCATTCTATCTCACCATTATAAAAGGAGGCAAATTAAAGCTTATTCTATATTATATTTC
>NW_008336888.1:2598718-2610619 GCF_000622305.1 Nannospalax galili
ATAGAAAATATAAACTTGAACATTTTTAGAAAATTATTTGTTTGCATGTATTTCTCATATACCAAAATTATATACAAGTTTAATAAGTACATTATGAAGATTTCTAGTAACTTTGGTTGTTTTCTCCATACTCATCCCATACAATTGGGAAATACTGAATGAATCTTACAGAATTAGATCATACTGGCAGCCTTTTTAGATATGTTGACCACCTATATCATTGTACTATCATATTATCTGAAAATTCAGAAACGCTTTTCATACCCACTTTAGGAAAATTTTAAAAATAAACTGATTGTAACAAAATATTTTTTAAACAATTATGTAGTAAAATGCCTATTAAAAGAATTTTAAAATATTCAAAACTTTTTAAAATTTTGTGACTTTTTAATAAAATGTCTCCATTTTCACCCTTTCCTTGAGAAAGTTGTATTCTTCTTGTGCTGGACATTCAGGAACTTCTGCGTTAGACTTCTCATTCTTGCTATAAATACCTGCTCATCTTCTGATGTCTCTTTTTTAAAACATTGTCAGTTGTTGGGCTTTCAACCATTTCATTTTTTCAGGTGTTGTCCACTCTCTCCATGTTCAATATAGTGCTTGAAGTTTTATCTAGAACAGTTCATTCTCTTAAGAAATGCCATTTTATGGACATTTCCTATTGATTCTGGCATACTTCTTTTGAAGTGAGGCTTCTGACAGATGTACCTTGATCTTCGGCAGTTTAATCCTCTGTATTTTACCTCAGAAGAATTAGGAAAAACAGGATAACTGGGAGGCACAGTGAGGCAGAACTGTAACCTCTCAGCACTTGGAAGGTGAGGAGCTGAAGACTTGGACTACACGATATCATCTCTTTAAAAAAGAAAAAAAAATAGAATCACTGTTTTACTTGAATTCTTCTAGTGATGTATGCAGAATTCCATTTTCCGATTGCTTTGCTTCTTTCTGAGCAACTTTTGAAACCCTAGATACTTTCTGTTTCTTTCTGTGAGCCTGACACAGCACGACACATCACAAAACATACATACAAACATGTCTTATTCTTATATAAGTGCTGGGAAAATTTAACTTTTTTCACAAAAATACATTCGGTGTCCAGTATTTTAATGGCATGAATGTTTGACCCTCCCAAAGAAAATCTTGTTTCTTAAATGGAAACTTCATTATTTTATTGAAATTGACAAATGTCTATAAAATGACTATAAATTATTTCTTAATTTTTTAAATTGGAATTCATGTATAATGTACTGAGGTATTTAAAATCATAATTAACGAAAACTCTGGAATCAAGTATCTTGTCTCGGTTTTCAATAAATAACTTTGTTAGCAGGTAATCCACAGTATATTTGCAGGTAACATAGATACTTTCATACTATTTTTTTTAACTTTAAAAAAAATTTTTACTTGTTATTTTTAATTTATGTGTATGGGTGTATTGTCTGCAATAAGTGTACCCATGTTGTGCAACGCCCATGGAGGTCAGGAGAAGCTGTGACAGATCCCCTGGGACTGGAATTACAGACAGTTGTTAGATGCCATGTGGGTGCTGGGATTTGAACCTGGGTCTTCTGCAAGAACAACCAGTGTTCTTAACCACTGAGCCTTCTCTCCAGCCCCCATACTTTACCTTTTAAAAATATGTCAACGTCCACTTTCAGTTCTTCTGTTGTATATTGTCTCAGCAAATTTTGTAATGATCACCCTGACTTTCCATAGGGTTCATGTTCCTAATATGAAGTAACATACTGATGTGAATAATGAAATTCATGCCTGAGAATTTCATATTATACATTTATTTCAGCAAATGCAAATTGAAGCACATGAGCAGTAGAATATCTTAGGTAAGGTTATGACCATTCCATGCACAGTGTTAACATGCATGAATAATTAAGCATGTGTACTTCAGTAAATTATTTGTATTTTAAAATAGGAAAGTAATTTTTCCAGAAATGGTCTTCATAGCTTTCCTTTATTCCTGGTGAATACCATCATGCCTTTTTATGTTTTTATAGTTTCTTCTAAAACTTATCTTATCATCTGTTTTAAACTGTGGTATAGTTTCAGATACAGGGTTGAGACTAAATTCTACAAATCTGCCCAAAATATGTTCTCTTCCCTTTCCCAACCTTTAATTTCTTTCTGATTCTCTGTATGTACAACTGTTTTCAAAATAGTCATTGTGTTGGTCTTTGTCAAGGTATGTTTCATATCTAGTGACATTATGATCCTAATCCTGTAATGCTTTTTTGGTTTCAAATAACCCCCTTTTAGCAAGTCAGAGAGACTTTGAATAGTGGGAATTTGGAGTAAGTTGCCTAAAAGCTTTGTTTGAAAATATTGTTGGCAAAGTTTTCATCCCCTCCTGCTCTTCAGCTTATCTAGTTAAAGATTTGGGATTTACATTTGGCTCTCCCCAAAATAACTGTGTCTTTTGTGGCTTCCTGTAACAGGATATAAGTTTCCATGAATGTGTTTCTGTTTGCTGCCAAAACCTACCTCAGTAACAGTCTTGAAATGACTGTAAGTTCTACTGTCATAAATTGTGGAATGTTTTTAAATATATTTTACACTTTTATTGGTATCTTTTACTTTGCTTTTGTACTTCATATAGGAAAGATATTCCAGAAGAGGATATGTTTGAGTTTCTATAATGAGTATTTTAATTGGAAAAATCTATCTTATGGTTCTTTCAAATACAGTTTGGTTATATGATGTACACTGGATATGATATATATCAATTCCTGATTGAAGTCTTTCATTAAAACTTAACACTTTCTTGTCAGTTCATTATCTAAACATTTCTGAGTTTAAACATAAATGAGAGGAAGCAGAGTATATTTAAAAATACACTCTAAGGACTGGCAAGATAGCTCAGCAGTTAAGATGCTTGCTACTAAGCAGGATGTCCTGTCCTGGGTTCAAGCCCTAGGATTCAAATATGTGATAGAAAGAACCAATTGATCAAAGTCCTCTTACCTTCTCTCACACCCACCCTCTCAAACACAATCAATCAGTCAGTCAATCAATCAATGTAACATAAAAATGTTTAAATATAGCTTTAAATAAATAAAAATTTTTGAATCTTGAGAACCTTTGTAATATAATGTTTGTTCACTATAACTACTGCCATATAAGACAGATCTTTAAATAATAAAACATTGTGTTGTTCTCTTAAGTGTCTGAATATATAGAAGAATTACATTTTTTCAATAATACCAATAATTGAATATTATAATTGAAGAGTGTCCTAGAGATTTATTCCCTGTAGATAACTGAAGTATGGATGAATGGGTGGATAAATAGATAATGTTTCAATGTCTTTTATATGTTTACAACTTAAGAAACTTGTAAATGTAAGATGCAGTATGGGTCATGTATTTTCATTATGAGGAAGATTCATTTCTCATTTTACCCTGTTTTGGCTAGTGCCCATTTTCAGCCAAGTACCTCATATTCCTACCACAAATAGAGAAGCTAATAAGGAATTTAGGAAATGAGTATCTTCACATACATTCACTATGTATGACTAATGGCTAATCACCTGTATATATTATATGTGAGTACTTGTTAATCACTAGTAATGTAAAATACTGCTACTGAAAATATCTTTGTACTTTCTACATTAAAGCGAGTTTTCTAAAAGCCAATTTAAATATTAACTGCTGCATACACTTTTCTCTTTATCTCATTTTCTTTTCTTTGTCCCTTGACATTACTATCCTAGAACATACACTATAGTTTTGCTTCTTTTATGCGCTAGAAATGCTTATCTTTTGTTCAGCAACTGTATCTTCTGTGTGTAAACATTCCTTAATCTAAAGTACGTTTGTGCTTATAATTTCTAACCTTCACTTTAAAACAAAAACAGATACCCAATGTATTTTATATTGATAAATACAAACATGTCTCTGAAGATAGGTAACAATGGTCAGCAAATGCTTTCTGCTTTGTGTTTTGTTTATTTTTATTTTATGGCTTTCATAGAAAAGAATGTATTTATCATTTCTACACAATTTGATGAAGTTTTACATATATACACAACTATGTGACCAATACCAAGCAACTCATCTCTGCCATCACTACCCTGTGTACCAAAGGAGCCGTGATTCTAGTCTTTATAGTCATTGCTAAGTTTCAAGAAAACTAAATATTAGTATCAGTTTTTAATTTGTGGCAACTTTGTTCTCAGCATTTATTTGACATCTGAAAACCTACTTGACATAATTTATGAGCCAAAATAAGACAGTACTACCAAAAATATAAATAGATGATTTTGTGCAAAATTAAAGCGTGTTTTAACATAAGTTCATCATACATTAGTATTAAATTATATTTATCCAACATGGTATTTTCCATGAAAATCTCTTAATATTAAGACAGTAAACCTTAGTAACTGTGCTGTAGCATTAGCTTTGGAACCAGTTTCTATATTGTTGCCTCAGTTATATATATTTGTATGGGGCATTTCTTCATCAGAGAATACACAACTTCTCAAAGGAAAGCAATGCATTGAATTCTGGGACTAATTGGACTGACTGTCATCCAGGTATGGGTTTGATAAACTGACACAACAGCGAAAGAATTCCCTGTCATATGTCAGCTTATCAAACACACTGTGGACAGCTGTCTTTGCATTGAACACAGTCCCAGTCACTCGGGATCAGAAAAGAATCCACGAAGCTTATGTTCAGTGAAACATAACCTCAGTATTTCCAGGTGATTTTAATGAACACCTGATAAAACTGAGGTATAGTACCACTGAACTAAAAAGTTCCAAAATCTAGGAAAAATAAATGCATAGGGTTACAGAACTATAGCATTATTTGTTCATTTTAGTGACGGAATAGATATTAATGAAATGCTCAGAAAGGTAATCCTTTAATTTTCTGTCATTCTGGTAAGCAGTATCAATTTATGTTATAAACATAATTATAAAATGAAAGAAAAAATTGGATATATTTTGACTTTTTTTTCTTAGTTCATATCACAAGAGGCATTCTCTTGGAAATTTTGCTTTCATCTGACTCTGTATTTTGTCTAATTTCTTTCAATTATTTTATTAGAAAATACATCTTCAAAAATTTAGTACAAGCCCCCCCTTTTGTGTAGTGAGTCAGAATCATTTGTACACTCCATCTTTAAAGTATGGATATGTATGAAAGATATTTTCTGAAGTTTATTATTCCCCCATAAGTATATATACAAGTTAAGGTGAAAAGCTGATTCATAAGATGATATAGATTAAAATGTTATTTAGCTCTGTTCATAAATATGAATATATATAATTGTTGAATCTGTGTTATTTAGAGATGAATTTGCCTGATGTATACATGGTGAAAACATAATTTTCCTGATTCCTTCTATTTTTATCCCTTTGGAGTATGGATTACATTATGCAGATACAGTACCTTATCAGTGGAACTCCACTTCTCTGCTTCAGATGCAGGTCAATAATGCTGAGCAGAAGTTTCTCTCTCCTTTTGAGAGAAAACTGCAGTATCCAAGAGCTTTTTCAGCGAGGGACTACTTTTAAATGTGTCTGGTCACCTCAAAGGATATGTAGACCATTTCCTGCCAGTAGAATTTGAGGAAGGAAGCACTAGGCCAAAGTGTTTGATGTGTGATGTACTGTAATTCCTTTCATGTGTTTGGTGGCTTTTATATGATGATCAATGTTCTGCTACCAATTTTGACCCTGATTGTGGTCCAGGTTGTTAAAGTTCAGCCCTCTTTAATGTATAGGGTCCTTAAGGATACTTAGCAGCATTATTGTAATTAAGGACATTGTTTTATTTTAAATAACCACCTCTAATTTTCATTAAAATATTCATTTCTCATAATTGGGTAATTGTCTTAGTGACTGTAATCTTAGGGACTCAAAGAAATGATTGAGTCTGTGTTAGCAACTGCCAATACTAACTCCCTGTAGGCACACATGCTCTTTAGGTCTCCTCAGTTTACCTTGTAGACCTGTTTTTTTTGTTGTTTTTTGGTTGGTTGGTTGGGTTTTTTAGTTGTTTGTTTTTTGACAGGGTCTCCCTAGTCCCAGCCAGCCTGGAAGTCACTATATGGACAAGGTTTGCCTAGATCTCAAAGAGATCCACCTGCCTCTGTCACCCAAGGGCTGGGATTAAAGGTGTGTGCTACCACACCTGGTTAGACATGGTTTTTAAACAGCATTTGTTCCCATATGTTTATATAGTCTTTTATGGCTACATAAAGTTCAAAATGGAATCTAGCTTCACAGTGTAATCTCCCTGAGTGTTTGAACCTTATAGTGATAGGCACCAGACACAGTTGCTATTAACAATAGCAGACACAGTTGCTATTAACAATGAATAGTTGCTGTTAACAATGCAGTTCATTAACAATGAACAGTTGCTATTAACAATGATAGGCACAGACACAGTTGTTATTAACAATGAATTAGTGTTCTTGTTACTGTGACAAAATACCTGACAGAAGCAACTTAAGGTGAAGAAGATTTGTTTTGGCTTATGGTTTGAGGAGATGTAAGCCTATCATTGCTGGCGAGGCATGGCAATAGGAAGGAGACAGAATTGTGAAGCTGCCTTCTCAAAGCTTGGCAGACCAGGAAGCAGAGAGAGGACAGGAAGTAGGTACAGGCTATAAAACCTTAATGTAACACCTTCCCCTGGAGTAAGTCACTTTCTCCAGCTAAGCCTTACCTTCCAAAGGTTTCACAATCTCCCAAAACATCAGCAGCTGGGGTCCAAGGACTGAAATGCAAAAGTAGAGGTTATTTCATATTTACTCTGTGACATTCTGACCATAAGCTCATGGCGTCTCCTAATTCAAGATGTCTTCAGTCCAACTGCAAAAGTCCCTGTTGTCTTAACAGTCCCAACATTGTTCAGAGCCTAAAGTCCCCTTTAAGCCTCAGTGAATCTTTTAACTGGGAGCCTAAGTAAATGTTACATATTTACATTCTCCCATTATACAATGGAAGAGGAAACACTCCCATTCCAAAACTGAGGTATGAGGGCATGACAAGGAAATATTACACTAAAGCAACTTAGAAAGCCATGGGAGTAAACACCAAATGCTAAAGGTCCATGTCATTATAGCATCATCTGAGTTCTAGTGGGGTTGGATAGCCCCCAGGTCTGTTGGCATTTTAGTCTTCCACCGTCCCACCACAATGGCCCTTTAAGTTCTGCCTATAGCATTAAAGGTGTTCTGTTGTTGTTGTTCCCCAAACCTACAAACTCTTTCATATTCTTTCTATAAACCAGTTCCAAAGGCCTACAAACCACATGGTCAGATTTATCACAGCAGTGACTCCAGCTCTAGGCACCAATTTTCTTTTAGTTATTTTTGTCATTAATGCAACAAAATGCCTGGCAGGAACACCCTAGGAGAAGAAGGATTTATTTTGGATCATGGTATGAGAGTCTATAAGTACTTCATGAATGGGAGAGGTTGGCAGTAGGAAAGAATTCTCTGTAGGCCAAAGCAGCAGAGAACAGGAAACAGAACCTGGCTATAAAATTTGAAGGCCCTCAGCCAGGCATGGTGGTGCACACCTTTAATCCCAGCACCCAGGAGGCAGAGGCAGAAGGATCTCTGTGAGTTCAATGAGTTCAAGGCTAGCCTGGTCTCCATAGCAAATCCAGGCCTGCTGAAGCTACAGGGAAGCCCTGTCTCAGAGAGAGAGAGAGAGAGAGAGACAGAGACAGAGACAGAGACAGAGAGACAGAGACAGAGAGACAGAGAGAGAGGAGAAGAAGAGAGAGGAGAGAGAGAAATATTGAGAGGCCTGGATCATGTTTTTTTAAATACCTGTGCCACGAGTTACTGAGAACACCACTGCTCTGGCTGCACTGCCATCTTGGCTCTCAGTTATTTTCTTGTCTTGCCAAGTCCTGATTTCAGAACTTTGAGATCAATATAGAAGCACCTATGGTCAGGTAAATATTCATCTTGTGTGATAAGGTTCCTCACACAATCCATCACATACATTCAATCTGACTCTGCCCAGAGGCTGGCTGCCTGGGGCACGCCCCATTCCTGTGCCATCTTTTTTCTCAACACCATTACTTTGAGCTGTTTTGTCATATTTCTTCTCGTGTGTATCAAAACTCATACTGAACAGTGAGTTCTGGGTTGCATAAGAGGTTATTTTTGAACCTATCTTTTCACCTTTGTCTACCAGTTGAACACACACAGAAAGTGTTCATTAGATTTTTTTTTATTGAACAACTGTAATAAGAAGATAAAATAAGTAAATAAATAGATCACTGCCCCCCTTCCTTTGGGTGACATCTTTTTTAAATTTTTTCTTTACATGTATAAGAATCATCTCTTGGATATTGATAATTTCATTTATAGATTTCACTACTAAATATCCATTGCATGCATATACCAAGAATGAATTTTTCATTCTCTTGATAGACACTAATTTAAAAAATTTATTGAGCTTTTTTACATTTACATACAATAGTTCTTAATCAAATTTAGACTCCCTCCCCCATCCATGCCCTCCTACACCCCACCCACTGAACTTCATGCATTCCACCATATATGTTGAAGATACGTTTTTTAAAAGATCATCCTGAATTTATTCATTTTCTCACAATTGAGATTTTTGCAGGATGTATTGGGGAATCAATACACAGACATTTCAGTTTGTACACAATTCTTTATTTGTAAAATTTTTATTCAATGTTTGTGTATTTCATATTGAGCATCTTACACAATCTTAATCATCTTCATACCCCCTTTCCCATTGGCACCCTTCTATAGCCTCCCCCACTGGAATTCATACATTCTGTCATTTGTCTTAAGGCCTATCATGCCCCATTAGTGTCCCCAGATGTCCCTCAGTGCAACTTCATCCACTGGCATCCAGTCAGCCTTTCTAGAGTCCCTTCCTTTAAGAAGATTAGCTCTTCCTCATCCAGCAGTAATCAGCTGCCAATAATTGGGGCCTGTTGCCCATTTCCACAGTTTTGTGCTGGGATTTTGTTTGCTTGAGTTTGCATGGGTCTTGTGCATGCTCATACCATTGCTGTAGGTTCACATGAGCAAGGTACCAGGAGCATGTAGGACTATTTGAATATAGTCATGCACTTCTTCGCTGGCTCTTAAAATCATTCTGCCCCTCTTTCACAATGGTCCTTGAACTTTGGGTGGGTGCAGTTGAATATAGGAGTCCTGTCCAGGGAACCACACTCTGCAGGCTCTAACTTAACTTTAACATATACTGTTAAAATGGATAAGCTTCACCAGTCTTGTGGTACATAAATACAGCTGTTTACTTTGCAATAAACCATCCTGTAGTGGTGAAAACTTTTATATTTGAGCTAATACAATTCCCACAGCCACATCTTGTTACTGAAAATCTCAAGTGTGGTTCATTCAAGAAGGAGCTAACTTCCTCAAAAAATTTGTTTTTAGTTTTTATTAATGTATGTTTTCTTAGTGGTTATTGTGTTGGACAACAAAACTTATGGCTATGTTGTCTTTGAGTTTAATTGCTGCATTATAGGTTTACAGAGCTATGAGGCTGCTGGAAACCTGCACATTGTTTCCCCTTAGCTGAATTTGGGAGTTGTGTTGCTTTACATTCTGGCAGACACATACATTATAATGGTGAACACTCAGCATTAATAATGCTATTTTAAGTATTGCTTGCTTATGATTAGCATAGAACTGGAAGTGAGTGGATGAAGCTGAGGGAAAAGTACTCTCATTGCTGCATGCTCTTTTATTGCTTCATTTAAAATATGCATGAAATCTAGTGGGGGGCTATGTGGAGGTATAGATAGAAGAGGGTGTCTAAATATGATCAAGATGTATGAAATGGTGCAAAAATTCAATAAAATATATATTGAAAAACAAATAAAATGCTGTTTAAAAATAGTATTAATTTCTTTAATAAACAGAATTGCTTAATTAATATTGTTTGTAACTTTGAGAATCTTGACTTCTGGTTCCCATTCTTCATGGCCAATTTTGTGATATTTGTGGATTTGAAAAAGTTCCATAGATTATAAATTGTGGCAAGGTTATTTTTAAAGGAGTTTGTTTTATCATATTCCAAATCTAAGCATTTTTGCTTCCCATATTCTTTGGTCTAAATCAGTTCTGGTCTGTTGAACTTGGAAATATTGTCTTAATTTAGTTTAATTTGAAAGCTCACAGTTCTCAACAAATTACATATCAAAAATTTATTTTAATAAAATCTTTTTTTGAATGCTAATTCTCATAGTGTTATGTGTAGATCATAGGCATTAGAGACTGAATTTATAGTCAGGATGTAGCATTGGACTGCTGTTTCGAATCTCCCTTACCTTCTACAACACCCTGTGAGTGATGATCTGCCTAGAAACACTTTGCAAACCGTTAACTTGAAAGGCAGTTCAAGGTTGTGGTATTAGTACTATCATCACCATTTGTGTGTGTTTATGTATTTTTATTACAACTCACCTTATAGTTTGATAACAGAATCAGTAATTTTTAATAAAGTGTGTAATTAAAGAGAATAATGTTTAAATGTTACGGATAAGCATATCAATAGAATGGATATGGTAAGATTTATAAAAGGAGTTGTCTTTATTAAAAATTGTGTTAAAGATTTTGCAAGCAATTTGGAACTAGGACTAGGCTGCTTACAGTCTAGTTAATTCAGCTGTAATTTGTCTTCATAAATGCCTCTACAATATTTTTCTCACTGTAGTAATTACAAAGAACCTTCCATTCCTGTTTAGTTATATGACATAAATATTTCTCACTCTATAACAATAAATGTTTGAAAAATCTCACATTTAAGACCTCGGTAGTGATTTTAAATATGTGTAGCAGGAATGAGAAAAGGAGAAGGGTATTCCTGAGGTCTATCCAAGACCTGCTGAATCAGAATCTGTACATCTGGAAACCTGTTTTTACCAGTCTCCTTAGATGATTCTGCAAGCTGAAGGTGAAGGTCCTGCCCTATACTACTCATCATAGAGCTCAGTGATGATTTCAGCCTGAAAATTCAACCATTTTACCCACTGCTCATTTTACTTTCAAAATTGCTGCCATTCATGAAGACTTGGTGATAAATATGTAGCTCTTTTATTTACTTAAGACTCAAAAAGTTTTACTTATTTTTACATTTCTGTTTTCTGGCTTGTTTAACATTTTGTAGATCTCAATTGAGCTATAAGTGAATGAGTTTTGCTTCTTTATAGTGAATTCCCAAGATATGCCTATTCAGCAGTGAGCAGTAAATGGTTCAACATGAGCTGTTCCTTATGTAAACATACAAAAGGCCTGCCTCAGACTAAATCAATTTTAAAAGGAAAACATTAAAGCTATGTTTCCTGTTATACACTTAAAGTCTTCTTTGGTTCCTTTTGATTACATTATTGACCAACTATTGCAATTTTTAATTTATCCTCCCACATCACCTGCTGAATGGTTTACATGGTATGGGAGAAGAGTTTCGGAAGGGCAAAGCAATTACAATTATAACTCCTACATTGTAGCCAATAAAGCAGCTTTTTGTGTTAAGGGTAAGGAGGTTATGAACATCTTGATTCACCCTCTTTCCTAATTCAAATTGCTAGAAGGTTTTAAAGGCTATATTGGATCTTGTGCATTCAGTCATTGTTCTTGAGTAAAACATGCCTTCAGCTTTGGCATTTGCAGTCAGATGGTTTTCACTCCTACCAGTGTAGGTCTCACTGAGACAGTCTTATGGTTAGGGAAAATGGGTTTATCAAAGTTTCCAAATGATAGAATGATTTCAACCTTCAAAAAAATAAATCATTTTAAAATCTCCTTATAAACATTTCTATATTTACTCCTTAAAAGTTAAGTGTACCATGTAATGTTAAATATTTCTTTCAGAAGAAATCTTATGACACTGGTGATTGACAAAAGTTAATA
>NW_008336888.1:2610744-2638443 GCF_000622305.1 Nannospalax galili
CTCACAGAGATCCACCTGCCTCTGTCTCCTGAGTGCTGGGACTAAAGGCATGAGCCACCATGCCTAGCCCAAGTATTGTATATTATAATTAGAATGGATTTAAGACTACATAAACCTAACATGGGTGGTTTTTACCCTCTTAATGACTATGCTGGGTGTGGTAGCTCATGACTTTAATCCCAGGACTAGAGAGTCAGAGGCAGGCAGATCTCTGTGAGTTGGAGGCCAGCCTGGTCTCCATAGTGAGTGCTAGGCCATCTAGGACTACAAGGTGAGACCCTGTCTCAAAATACAAGAATAAAGGCTAGTGAACATTTCAAGTAGAAAATCTTCAAGTGCTTTTCAGAAAATGGGGTGGATTTGTACTGGTATATTTTCTCTGTAAAAAAAAATTGAAAATAAATTCTTGGAATAACATAATATGAGACTAAAGTTTTATTTTTTTATTATCTAAGTCTGAAACATACCTATATTAATTTTTTAGAGAGATATCAAACCAAACTCAAATTTTTTACATGTTAACTAATTGAAAATATAATTTTCACATTAGTTCAAACTAAAGCATCAAATATCCTACTTTCGTAGTTTGAAATAGAAATTTATGTTTGGGAAAATAAACTAGAAATGCATTAATGCTTCCTGATTTTGATCTCTCAGGTGGCTACGAAATGGTTGAAGAAATTATTTTTTATAAAGACGAAATTATATTTTAATTGACCTAAATTTTCCATAATAAACTTTTTCTTAGCCTATAAAGTACATGTTTATTATATCCTAACAAGAATGCTATTAAAATAGCTTTAGGCTAATGGAAACATGGATAGAATTCATTGAGGATCAGTGGTTTCTCTACTGTGTTTGTTTGTTGGGTTTGTTTTTCTGGATCCTAAGGTGTACCTCTGTACCTGAGTCTCTTCTTGCAGCTTTCTAGGCATTTCACTTCAATTTAACAATTTATTCTGAGGCTGGGGAGAGAATCAGAATAGGATGATTTATTTTACTTAACACTTACTAAAGGTTTTATAATGTTACAACTTCTTCACTCCCTTGTTTTGTCTTTAGCTCTATCTATAGCTACATCTATCATTATCATGATTGAGGCAGACACCCCAGTTTTCTGTGGATGGCTGTGCCACTCCATAATTTCTGTATTCCATTTATTGGGAGTAAAATGGCCATTTTGCAAAGCAAGCTCAACTTTTGGGTCACACATCTTTATTGTCCAAAGCTGCACCTAGTCCAGGCCACTTAAACTTTATAAACTATACAAAACTTTTTTATTGTGCTTTTTAAATTTCATACATTTCCCACTCAAATCCAGACCCCCTCCCCCATCCATGCCTCCCCCTAGTCCCCCACCGAACCCTATGCACTCTGCCCAAAGGGGAGGTGAGAAACAGGTGGCGGGCCGGCACTAGATTGTGAGCTATGCAAAACTTTTTTTTTCTTTTTAAAAAAAACTTTATTGAGAATTTCATACATGCTTATTAGGTGCTTTGATCAAATCCACACCCACTCCCTCCCCTACAACACCTTTCATATCTCTCTATCACTTTTTTCTTACAACTATGTGAAAGGGCCTGTTTCAAAATGGACAGGAGCCCACAACTTTGGCAAGGAACTGTTGGCAACTGATCACTGCTGGGTGAGGGAGAGTTGAGTCTAGCATCATTCTTTAAGGGAATGATGCTAGACAGGCTGAACAGGATCCAGTAGATGAACTCACACCAATGAATATTTGGGTACACAAACTTGATTTGATAAGCCTTATATGACCAAATACATGAAGTTCAGTGTTCAGGATGTGGGGGAATGGGTACAGATGGGGTAGGAGAGACTAAATATGACTGACATGTATGAAATCCGCAAAAATGCTTAAAATATATTTTAAGGGCTGGAGAGGTGGCTCAGTGGTTAAGAGCACTGACCACTCTTGCGGAGGACCCAGGTTCCAGCATCCACATGGTGGCTAACAACCGACCATAACTCCATTTCCAGGGGATTTGATGTCCTCTGCTGACCTCCACTGGCATTGCACAACATGGTTGCACTATTGTAGGCAATAGACTCATACACCTAAAATAAAAATAATAAAATATTTTTTAAAAATACATATTTTTAAAAAACTGTACAATAATTACAATATAACTAGTTCAGTTTAAAGTTACCAGGGAATGGGATGTAAGATTCAAAGCAGACCATGAGGGAGAGTTCCATCCTCAATGGCCTACAAGGCTACTAATCCTTGTCTTAACTAATCCCTACTTAGTGGAATGTTTATATCTTTCTATTCTCTGTATTTTCACCCTCAAACTTCAATTAGGATTTTTGATAAAGTTTCTTCCCTCTTCTCACTATATATCCTACCCCTTTTGTCTATCTATAAGATGCCTTTGTTTCTTCCAATTTCTCTCAGTGCACTTCACTTGGATTTAATCTGCCTGAGTTTTAAATTTAAGAGATTCTATTTTCTTATTTTTAGTTTTATACAATTCTTCATAAAAGTCTTACTTGAGTCTTGAACCCCCATATCCTGGTTATCACCTTCCCTAATAAGATGTCAAAATTCTAATATATGTATGATTAGTATTGGAGAAGGCTTTGCGGAGGGAGAAACCTGAATTTTATTTGTAGTTTTTCCACATACTTGTTTTGTAGCTTGGCTATTTTTCAACTTCTCTGAACTGTTTTTTTTTTTTTTTTAAATGGTCATAATAAAACCTAAAAATATCTCAACAACTAAAATCATGTATGAGAAGTATTTAGAAATACAGTACAATGCTGAAGATAATGTAAAAAATCATTATAGTAATTTTAAGCTTATACACCTTTATAAATCATAGTCTGTGATAACTTGCTAATACTTTTCTCATAGATGTGATTCAACTGGTTTTTTTAAGTAATATGATTGTTAATTTGATTGTCAATTGGGGGATTGGCAAGTACATAGAACATTAGAAAGGTCTCTAGATGTGTCTATGAGAACATTTCTAGAGAGAATTAACTTAGGCAGGAAGACCCACCTTGAAAGTAGGCAGCACCACCTCATATGCTGGAGGCTTGTGGAATAAAAGGTGAAAGAAAACGAACCCTCTAGCAAGGGGAATCTCTACTGATTCCTGACCTTGATGAGCTGAGCTTTCTGTTTCAATTAACCCCTCTTTCCCAAGATGATTTAACACTTGGGAAAACCATGAACCAGAAGTAATCTTTCTTTCCCTAAGTTGTTTTGCTGAGATATTTGGTCACAGTGATATAATCACATAATCAGTAACCAAATCAGAAAGAAAATAGGATACTGATACTATATTTGTAAGCAAATTATGCATAGAACGTTTGTTTGCTTTTTCATTGCCTTTATAGGAGAGCCTTGAACTTGGGAATTCTTCGAGATCCTGGATCTGAAATTGAAGATAGACAATACCAAATAGACCTGCAGTCCATTAATATTGGTACTGCACAATGGGATCAACTAAAACCAGAGAAAGAAAG
Organism: Nannospalax galili; assembly: GCF_000622305.1. NCBI lineage: Eukaryota > Metazoa > Chordata > Mammalia > Rodentia > Spalacidae > Nannospalax > Nannospalax galili. Next base: position 2,614,237 of record NW_008336888.1, read on the forward strand.
TGGCACTGGAGGGGTGCTAACAGAGAGTGAAAGGAATTCCCAAAATCCAGCCCTTGAGTGGAATATGGCCAGCAGGTAGGAAATGGTTGAGAAATGTCCTACACTTTCTAATCTTGTTGCTAGAACAGGTATTAATCTTAAAGTGCTCAATTTAAATGTTTTTGCATTGTTTCTGCTTTTCATTACAAATATGAAATACATGTTGTGATTATAGCTGGTGATTTTTCTTGGAAATCTGCAAGTCCTACCTCTGTCATGTTGTAATTATTACAAATTTAAGATTGTGTCATTTTTTAAAATATTTTATTATTTTTATTTTATGTGTATGAATGTATTGCCTGTGTGTATGTAAGCGCACCCATGTTGTGCAATGCACACGGAAGTCAGAAAAGGGCATTGGATCCCTTGGAACTGGAGTTGCAATTGGATATTAGCTGCCATGTGGGTGCTGGTATTCAAACCCAAATTTTCTACATGAATAGCCAGTGCTCTTAACCACTGAGCTGTCTTTCTAGCTCCATGTCACTTTTTTTTTTTTTAACTTGCTATTTGCTGAAAAGATGCACTTCAAGTTACAGGGTACATTCTCATTTTCACTTAAAATCCATTATGTTCAGTATCAAGTATTTTATTTACTTATTTATTTATTTATTTAAGCCTCTCATTTGTACTTACAATAACAAAAGGAGAAGAGTAATAAATACTATATAAAGTCATGATTAAGTTAGAGTAGGGGAATAGCAAGAAATTCTGGCTCTGGGCTTTTAATTTTTACTTTTTTCTATTTGATTTAACTGAAAGCAGCTATGGTCACAGACAACAGTTTTAAAGAAATAATTCTTAATGTGAACTGTTGAGATTTGTAGAGAATCACTGCCACTTTACCCTGGCTACTCATGAGATTGTTTTCTAGAAAGAAGGTACTAGCAATTAAGGCTAGTTTCATAATGTAAAAGTGGAAATCTTTATGATTTGAAGAATGTGTGAATTATATAAGAGTAAATCACTAGCCTCTGTTGCTTAATAGTGCACCATCATAGATTGTTGCTACGTCTAATTTAAAACATCGTATGACATCTTTGTTATATTCATTTTGCAACTCTGATTGCTTTTATTCTGCTTTTTTGCCAATATTTGTCAATGTTTTGACAATAATAATGACATTAATAATAGATTATGTGGTACTTATCACTTTAGCTGAGTTACTTAATTTTCCCAATAATGCTATAAGCTGAGAACTGTTTTCTGTGTGTATACATGAAGAAATTGGGGCCTAGAGAGATCAATAATTTGAAGGAAACAAAAAACCCAAATAATAAGATGTAATTTTACTTGTTAGAGTAGATTCTGTGCTGCTGCTTCATAGACCTGTGGATTTGTCTTCTTTTCCTCTTCCTTTTGCCTGAAACTCTCTTAACTCTCTTCACTGCCTGTGTCCCCCACCCACCATCCAAGTCTTACCATGTTTTCCCAGAAGTCTTCCCTGAGCCTCTCACAAGACAGTAGATCCCCCCTGTTTGTGCTCATCTCACTCAGCCTATTTTACCTGTGATCTCTCTACTTCTCTGGGTCCTGAAGACATACTCATTAGCATGCTGTCCATAGCTATCAGTAGCACATAGCACTGTCAACAAGTAATCAAATGTGGCCCCCAGAAGAGTTACATGTGGGTGAAGAAGCAGGGATAGCCACTCATTAATCAAGTTCAGAGGAGGAGTGCAATTTTGGAGCTAATTGTGGGTAACTTGCTCAGCAGCTATTAAATATGTGGTTTTGTCCTAAAAGGAGGATCTTGGTGGTATACCGCACACTATCCACTACCAATCCTAATCTCTAAGTGTTACATAATGTCAATCAGCATCTAATTCCTTCATCTTTCTTTTTTAGGTTTTTATAGCTAGTGATTGCCAGTTTATAAAACTTACAGGTGATTATGTCTTAGAAATTATAAATTACATGAACAACAAAGATGACCTGTATATTCCCAGGCAACTTACAGCCATGTAGCCTTACCTCAGTTATACATCTCCAATTCCTTCTTTATTTATTTAGCAAATATGGCGGTGTGTGTTTATGTTCTTAAAATTTTACTGAAATGAAATCCACATAACATAAAATTGGTTATTTTAGGCGAACAATGTCATTTCATATATTCACTGTAAAGCGCACTTACCACCTCTGTCTGGCTCTACAACATTTTTTCACTCCAAAATGAAACAAGCCTCACCCTTACCTGTAAAGTAATTTCTCTCTATCCTTCTCTTCCCAGCCATGACAACCACAAAACTACTACAATTCTGTCTTTGGGGATTTATCTCTTCTTGATAATTTATGTGGATATAATATAATATGACCTTTTATATTTGGCTACTTTCACTTGTCATAATATTTTGTGTGTTTATCCATATTATGACGTGTTCAATACCTAGGCTTATTGTTGCAATAATATTCTACTGAATGTATATAGTATTTATTTATCCAGTCATCAATTGATGGACATTTGTGCTGTTGTAATCTACAGTAACCTGACTGTCTGTTTGCACTTATTTATGTATACAGTTCAGACTACAATTGCAAGGTCAGATGGAAACTTTATATTCAGCTTTTTAAGGAACTACTAATTGTTTTCCACAGAAGCTGAATTATTTTTCACCCATAAGCAATGGTAGTCTTTCAGTTTCTCCACATTCTTGTCAATACTTACTATTAAAAGCCTCATTGCAGTTCTGATTTACATTTGTGTAATGATTAATAATGTTGAGCAGATTTTCATGTATTTATTTTCTGTTTATATATTTTCTTTCCAGAAATTTTTATTCAGATCTTTTAGCTATTTTTAATTGAATTGTTTATCTTTTTATTGATATGTAAGAGTTTTTTATTCTAGGTACTGTACCCCTATCAAATATATAATTTATTTTTTCATTTTATTGCCAATGTCTTTTGATGTGTAAGTTTTTAATTTTGTTGACATCTAATCGTTTTGCTCTTGATGTTGATACTCATGATTTGGGGCGGGGGGGGGGGGGGGGGGTTGAAAAAAAGTTTCACTATGTCCTGGCTGTCCAGAAACTCATTATGTAAATTAGGCTGGCCTTGCATATATGGCAGTCCTCCTCCTGCTGACTCCCCAGTGCTGGGAGGCCACCATGCCTAACTAAAAAATTAATCTTTGCCATTGAATGATCTTGTTACTCTTGTCCAAAACTAAAGATGACTTTCAAGTGTCAAATTTTTATTCTTTTTTTTTTACTTTAAGGTATTCAACATCCTATCATAGAGATCATAGAGACAGACTAGTTAATTATCCAATACAGTGCAGTATGCAACATGCTAAGAAAGACAAATGTAGGATTATTGGGCTTCTGGGGAACCACATCCAAATTAGTATAATCTCATTTAATACATAGGAAAGCTCAAACTAACAGTTGTGATAGACCCATAAACTAAGCAACACATTATTACAAATTTGACATAGGATATATAGAAGGTTTAAAAGAAGAAATGGATTATGGAGTCAGAGAAGGGTTCACATGTCCACATGTTCACAGGTTTGAATTTGTTTTCATAGAGCGTGGGTGCTAACAGAAAGAGGTGGAATTTTTGTACTAAATTAGCATAAATTCAGAGTCTAAAGGTAGGAAATGTGGCATGTTTTATTCACTTGTGAATACCCAGAACATGGTATCATACTTGTCTAGATACATAATAAAGGCTTAAGCAAATTAATGAAATATTAAATGATTAGATTAGGTAGGGCTAACAAATTAAGAGACATAGATGTGTCTGAGGAACACTGATTCATCGGAAGACAGGAAATTTTAAATCTGATGTAGTTCAATCTTGATTACTAATCTTGACAGGAGTATAGACAAGACTGTAATATAATTCCGTTTTGATTCAGAATGATATGCATGAAGAATGATTTGCTGATTTCCTTTGAACAGTATTAAATAGCAACCATTATATCAATTCTCATTTCACTCTGGCTCCTAAGCGCATTACTCTTTAAAAAAAAATTGTTGTGTGTTTCTGTGTCTGATGAGAAGAGATGGGTAGAAAATTAAAGCAAAGCACATCCCCATGTTTTAAAATTTGTACATAGTCTACTTCTAAAACTATAAATTTTTATAGATTTGCTACATTATATTTGGGTTCAACCAAAGCATTGAACCTGCTATGAATGTTAGAGTAGGGGATTTATTCTAGGAACAAAATTTTACCTAATTTTGAAAGAGGCTAGTAAGAATCTAAAAATGGAGAGGAGGGTTAAAGGATCAGAGAAAGGTTAGAACCAACTTTCTTAGAGCAGTTGACCAGGCTAGAGACTGGAACTTTTGAGGGAACCAAGTAACATTATCTTCTTAATCACTTCGTTTAAAGATGTAATTTGAATAGATTTGGGGAAACTATACTTTAAATAGCTTGCATCACAATACTTTTATTTGGTTCTGTAACTATCTGGATGTGATTTTCTTAGCTACTTTGTCTTTCACCTCAGTATCAGAGAAACAAGTAGAGCATATTTGTTAATTATTTTTATCCATATGTACCAAAACCACATGTTATGTTCAACAGGCCATTGTTTTCATACATATAATTCTTAGTGTGTTTGGTTAGCAAGCTGAATTTGAATTTGACACATTTCAAAGACTCATCAATTCTGCTCTTTCCATGGTTGCTAACACAGAATAAGGGGAATTTTATCTCCCTGTTGTTAAAATTCTTGAACCATATTACAAGCTTTATTTCTGAGAGATCACAGTTATCTCATGGATCTTAAGAGGTTTTTTTTTCCAATTTTTTCCAGTAATTGCCTAAATGTTGACACTACAGGGGGCATTGCCTATTTTGATTTATGATTATTCAAATATGAGACTAATCCAGATTTATACCTCACATCACAAACAAATGTGGAGGAGAGGAAGTTTTGTTTTAAATCAACCTGAAAATCATCCCTCACATCTTATTAATTTGCTAATTTGTTAAACTACCACCTGATAAAATTACAGAAGATGGTCATGTTTCATATATCAATGCCATCATTTATATGACTTCACAATACTGACTTTAAACCTTGCTATGACTTCACATGAAAGAATATAGTTTTCGTCCTGCTTGAGGTAGTGGAGAATGGGTGTGAAGGGAAAGGGAGCCTGATATAACTTGAAGAATCAGTCAGGTTCTTCCCAGCAGCTAGCAGACAGCTTCTTCCTTACCCTTTGATTTGGAGTGTCCTATGACAACCTGAAGGTATTGTTGAGAAGCTAAAAATCCTGCCTTGCCTCGTCTTACTCTTCTTTATATTTTAGCAGTTGCAGACAGTGTGTATTCAAAATATGAAAAACTACGCCACCGTCATAGTATGCTACACCATAAAATTTTAAAATTCCTTCTATTGGGGCCAGAGAGATGGCTCCATGGTTAAGAACACTTACTCTTCTTGCAGAAGACCCAGGTTCAAATCCCAGCACCCACATGGCAACTAACAGCTGTGTGTAACTCCAGTTCCAGGGGATCCGATAGCCTCTTCTGTCCTCCACGAGCATTGTATGACACAGGTGCACTTACATGTAGGCATAACACTCACACACATAAAATAAAAATAATAAATAAAATATTTTTTAAAAATTCCTTCTGGCTGGGTATGGTAGTACACTCCTTTAATCCCAGCACTCGGGAGGCAGAGGCAGTCAGATCTCTGTGAGTCAAGGCTAGCCTGGTCTACATAGTGAGTTCCAGGACAGCTGGGGCTACAGGGAGACCCTGTCTCAAAAAGACCAATATATATATTCCTTCTGGGGCTGGAGAGATGGCTCAGCGGTTAAGAGCACTGACTGCTTTTGCAGAGGACCTGGGTTTGATTCCCAGCACCCACATGGTGGCTACGAACCATCCTTAACTCCAGTTCCAGGGGAATCTGAAGCCTTCTGACCTCCGCAGCACTGCACGATACGGGTACACCCACATACATGCAGGCAATACACTCGTACACATAAAATAAAAAATAATAAATAAAATAGTTTTTAAAATTGTGTCTGTTTCAGTTATTTTGAAGTCTTTACAGTTCTTGGCATCATAATTCTGATGGATTGATAGAGAAGACATAGACAGATAGACAGCATCCTGGTTCATTAAAAGTGAGCTAACCAAATCCTAAGCAGTGTTTCCTTTCTAGAACATTTTCTTTTTAAAAAAACATTTATCTGTTATTTTTATTTTATGTGTATGAGTATTTTGTCTGCATGTATGTAAGTACACCTGTGTAGTGCGTGCCTACAGAGGTGAGAACAGGGTGTCAGATCCTCTGGAACGAGAGTTACAGATAGCTATTAGCGGCAACGGGGTGCTGGGAATTGAACCTGGATCCTCTGTAAGAGCAGCCAGTACTCTTAACTGCTGAGCCATCTCTCCAGCCCAACATTTTTTTGTAAAAAGGATCTCAACAGGATTTCATCAAGAAGGAACTTAAAGGCCTAAAATTACAATATGTATCATTTCTTCATTGTTCTGTGTTCTTTTGTCAGCACTCCACGTGGTACATCAGTATGTGTTATTAAAGCCTTAAAATGAAATGAAGTAAACAACAATAAAGTCTGTCCCTTTATCCCCGATGGGTTCTTATTTCTGTTCTTTGGACATGCTTCTAATGTTCTCTTCTGAGAAATGTTCTGTAACTCCTCTTGTCTCTCCTTACTCCATGACATTTATTTTGATTTTTTTTTCCTTTGGCAAAGTTCAGTCAAGTAGAATTAGATGCACAAGTTCCAAATTATAGATACAAACAACTGGAAACTATAACCAGAGCTATTATGCTGTGGACATCTCTGGAAAATTCAATTATATTAATGTTTCAATATAGGTATATTCTTAAAACTATGGTTTAAAGGTTTTGATAAATGCAGCACTTGTGATTTGCATCACAAATACATTAGCCATGGTTTTGACTTGTTGGGATTTTTATGGGGGGGAGCTGCTTATTTGTTTGAGGGACATTTTTTTTATTGGTAGAGGATTTTTGTTTGGGGTTTCAATTTTGTTTGTTTTAAATGAAGAATGATAATCTTTTAACTTGATTTAGTTTTGCAAAAGTAAATTCTGATGGCATTTTATTTAAATATATGTTAAAAACATCAATGTAAACTGTAATTCTTAAAGCATTGTTGAAAAGATGTGTGGTGTGTCTAGAACCTTGAGATCAGATCTTTTGCAGAATGGTTCCAAACCTCTCTGTACTTTCTTTCTTGCCATAATTCTTCCTACATTGTGATTATTTTCTTTAGTTGTCTGATCTACTGCACTCAGTTCCATGAGAATCGGTGCTCTGTTTCAACCTTTGCCATTGATCCTGGCATAAAGCAGAGGTCCCTGTGTCATAGCAGGCTCTCAGTTCATCTTTCTAAATAGCAGAAAGTGATAAGTGCAATTAGAATAATGTGGTATCATGTGACATGAATACTTGGAAATTTCTTTAGTTTTGGCTTAAGGAAGGCCCTAATTGGTTGTGCCTTAATACACTGTTCTTTCTCAGTGAAACTGAGAAAGAGAGAGAAGTGAAGAAGCAAAGGCTTTCATATAAAGCAAAGGGGGATTAATGATTAAGAAACTAAGGGTACTCCAAATCAAAGGAAGGAATAGGCCCTTTTATGGGTGGCTGAGGGAATTTGAGATCTGGTGGTAACATGGGTAGTGCTTTTTTACAAATTTTTGAAAATATTTTATTTTATTTTATTTTGCATGCAGGTGTGAATTTCTTTTTTCTTTCCTTTTTCTCTTTTGTCTTTATTGAATTTTTTGTGTATTTCATACAAACACCTCAAACAATCTTAACCATCTTTAGACCCCCCCCATACCCACAAGCACCCTCCCATAGTTCCCCCACTGGAGCCCATATACTCTGTCATCCCTGTTAAAGCCCACTGTGTCAGTGTCCCCAGCCTTTCCCCAGTGGAAGTTCATCCACTAAGGTCTAGTCAGCCTATCTAGAGTCCCTTGTTTTAGGAAGATCAGCTCTTCCTTACCTAGGAGCAATAAGTTGCCAATATTTCTTCAGATAAGATTGGGGTCTGCTGTTCATTTTCCCAGTTCCATGCTGGGTTTTTGTCTGCCTGAGTTTGCACAGGACTTGTGTATGCTGCATCATTGCTATAGAATCATATGAGCAGGTTTCCAGGAACTTGTAGGATTCTGTTTCTATATGATCATGCACCTCCTCCCCGGCTCTTACAGTCATTCTGCCGCCTCTTCTGAGCCTTGGGTGGGTGAGGTTTAATAAAAGAATCCTGTCCAAGGAACAACATTCTCTATGCTTTGGCCATTTGTGACCTTTTGTGTTCCTGGCCCTTCGATGCATGACCGAGCTTCATTATTGAGAACTGAGAGATTCATTAGTGTCCTCTCCTCTACCCCTTGTAAGTCAAATTCACTGCTGGGAGGTGCACGAGGCATCTAATCCCCTCCTCCCATGGTCCTTGCAACAACCTGAGAAAAGAATTCTCCAAACCCCGGTTTGAAGAATCTTAACGAGTTTATTGGACTTGCTAACTGAGCTTGGGAAGTATGTTTACTTACAGGTGAGCGGGTGCCCCCCCTCATTCATGGCTGTGTTCAAGAGTCTATACCCAGACATAAATCCTGTGGTTCCGTACAGCCTTACAAAATGGCAAGAGAGTGGCCTTGTGGCTTTCCCAGCTTTTATACTCTTAGCCCCTCCCCTGCAAGTGGCTATGGTCAACCAATTGACTGGAAGAGGGAAACGGAGTGGCTTCTTTTCAGAGCATGAGAAGGAGGCAGGTCCATGGCTTGTCACCACAGGGTCAAAGGAACATCCGAGTCACACTCTACCCCTTCCTCTGGCTCTTACAATCTTCCCACCAATCTTCTGCTAAGGTCCCTGAGCCTTGGAGGGGGTGACAGATGTAGGGTGCTCTCTCTTGTATCATGGCGAGCTAGTGACTTCTTGGGCCTCCCCATTATTTGTCTTCAAGCCGTGGCATGGCCATTGATCTATCTCAGTTGTGTTTCTTCTATTATAAAGACAAATGGAAGGAAGTAGACACATCTAAACAAACTGAATGTAAATACAAATGCCTAGAAGATATTGCAGTAGGTGTACTATATTCATTAAACAGTATACTTCTAATGTCTTCCCCACTAGGGCCTGTAGCCTTTCTTGACACATGGGGTTGGCCTGGTCTACAGCACCAGATATGTATTCCACCCCTAGGAGTGGGCCTTATCCAATTAGAAGTTTGTCAGTTGTACATATGTTGGTTGAGCCATTATTGCACTTGCAGGCATTGCTTGACGTGTCCATAGTGTGCAGCACGTGGGGTCCATTGTTGACTAGTCATAGGGGATCCTTTTTTCTTTTCTTTTTTTTTTCTGGTCCTATTGAGACAGGGTCTTCCTGTAGCCCCAGCTGGCCTGGAACTCTCAGAGATCTGCCTCCCTCTCCCTCACAAGTGCTGGGAATAAAGGTGTGTGCTACCACACCCGACTTGGAGATCCTTTTTTCCCTAACCATCTGCATAGCACCTTCTGGCATTATGAACATCATCCATCCAGTGGCATGGAATTTTTTGGCTTAATCTCAGCTCCATCTCTTCTTCTCCCACACTCACATCATGCAGTGTCTTCAGCAACATGGCCTTACTAATCTTTCTAGTATACAGCCGACATTAGTGGCAATAGCATTGGTGAATTTGAGAAACTTTAGGATCTCTCTCTGACCAACAGCTCATAGGGGGGCAACCCACCCCTGGTACTTTAGATTTTCTTAACAGTTGTATAGTTTGGGAGTCTCTGTTTTCATCTTACCCAACCATAAAATTCCCAAGAGTTTGAAAAGCTTTGTTTTTGCTCTTTTCCTTATGCCAAATTTTACAGTTGGAGATGCTGCTGCTCAATTGCATAAATTAAATGTAAATATAGTAGGTGTTACAGGACCTCAGAGTAGGGGTCAGGTGTCAGTATTGAATTACCAAAGAAAAGGTGAGTGTACTTATCATAATGGGCAGCAAAGGCAAAACAATACCTACAATGGCATGACTCAAATGGACCTGTGGTACTTAGTGGCTGTAGGAGAAACTGTACCATATATTGGACACTGGCTCAAAGCATACATTGCCTTCTGGAGGACCCTGCCCCAGCCCTCCAGGCTATTGCCACCTAATTGGAGCTGTAACTGCCTTTAAGAGGCCATTCCATCGTTCTATCAAGGCAGCTGCTTCAGGATGGTGGGGAACATGGTAAGACCAGTGGATTCCATGACCATGGGCCCACTGCCGCACTTCTTTGGCCGTGAAGTGAGTTCCCTGGTCAGAAGTGATGCTGTGCGGAATACCATGACAGTGGATAAGGCATTCTATAAGTCCCTGGATGGTAGTTTTGGCAGAAACATTACGTGCAGGAAAGGCAAATCCATAACCAGAATAAGTGTCTATTCCTGTAAGGACAAAATGCTGTCCCCTCCAAGATGGAAGTGGTCCAATGTAGTCAACCTGCCACCAGGTTGCAGGCTGGTCACCATGGAGAACAGTGCCATATTAGGGGCTCAGTGTTGGTCTTTGCTGTTGGCAGATCTGGCACTAAGCAGCAGCTGTAGCCAGGTAAGATTTCGTGAGTGGGAATCCATGCTGTTGATCCCATGCATAACCTCCATCTCTGTCACCATGGCCACTTTGTTCATGGGCACATTGAGCAATGACAGGGATAGCTGAAGAAAGAGGCTGACAATCCACAGAGCGGGTCATCTGATCTACTTGATTATTGAACTCATCTTCTGCTGAAGCCACTTTTTGATGAGCATTTACATGAGACACAAGTATGTTCACATCCTTTGCCCATTTGGAGAGATCTGTCCACATACTTCTTCCCCTAATGTCTTTCTCACCATTTCTAATCATGCTCCTTCCAAGTCCCTGAGCATCCAGCCAAACCATTAACTACAGCCCATGAATCAGTATATAATCGCACTTCTGGCCATTTCTCCTTCCAAGCAAAATGCATAACCATGTGCACTGCCTGAAGTTCTGCCCACTGTGAACCCGGTGCCCTTCCCTGGTGTCCTTCAGTGTTGTTTCAGAAATTGGCTATAATGCCGCAGCTCTCCACTTCTGAGTGGTGCCTGCATAGTGTGCAGAACCATCTGTAAATCAAGCCCTAGTCTTCTCTTCCTCAGTCAACCGATCATAGGGCATACCCCATGAAGCCATAGGTGCATTCTTGAGAACAGGAGGCATCGTAACAGGAGTGGGAACGGTAGGCATTTGGGCAGTTTATTCACGTATATTCCTTGTGTCCTCCAGGCCTTCTCAGGCCCAATCATGTAAAGTGGGGTGAGGGGAGAGTGTGGGCTGACCAAACCCTGGTTTGAAGAATCTTAACAAATTTATTGGACTTGCTAACTGAACTTGGGATATGGGTTTACTTATAGATGACTGGGTGCCCCTCCCCCCAATTCATGGCTGTATTCAAGAGTCCACACCCAGACATAAATCCTGTGGTTCCATAAAGCCTTACAAACTGGCAAGAGTGGCCTCATGGTTTTCCCACATCCGGTTGAATGTGCTGGTATACACCTTTAATCCTAGCACTCTGGATGCAGAAGCAAGTGGATCTCTGTGAATTCCAAGACAACCTTGTCTACATAGTTCCAGGCCAGCCAGGAATACATATTGAGACTCTGTCTCAAAAAAAAAAAAAAATCCAATGTACCTGCAAAGTATATATAATTATTGCATGTAAATTTAAAAAGAAAAAAAAATACAAAGATTTATTAGGGTGCATTCCTGAAATTTTCCTAAATCTTTATTCTAGTTTACTAATTCTTTCTTAAGCTATACCTAAAATGCTACTTATTCCACTTATTAATGTGGAATCATTTTAATTTTGGTAACTATATTTTTCAGGTCAGGAAATTATGTTTGGTTATGTTTAGTAGCACTTTATTTTTTTATTGTATTCTTATTCCATCTTATATGTCTTGAGAAATTTAAAGCCGGTTCATTTTATTGTCCATCTGTAATAATTCCACTATCAGAAGTTCTTGGTAATGGATTAAAAATGGGATCTAGGGGCTAGAGAGATGATTCAGTGATTAAGAGCTCTTGTTGCCCTTGCAGAGAACATACATTTATTTCCCAGCACCCACATGGCTGCTCACAACCATCTTTCACTCCATTTCTAGGGTATGCAAGACCCTCCATGAGCACTAGGCACAAATGCCTACTTATGCATACATGTAGGCAAAATATTCATATACATAAAATAAAAATAAGCAAATACAAAACAGTGGGATCTAATTCTCCTATGATACGAAGGTGTTTTCCATGTAAACATTCTAGAATCCTTTTGCCACTGAGGCCTTTTTTTCCCTAGAGAGGCTTTGCATTAGTTTCTGACAGATTCAAGGCTACCAGTGGTCTAGCTGCCATTTTTTAAAAATAACCTGAATGGATACTCTTGGATGACATAGATAACATAAATAAATAAGAGTCACACAAAGGGTAGGGTCCCTTTTTAAAACAATTTTCTAGGGAGATCTCCTTTTTTTCAACAAGCTCTTTTGCCAAGATGGGCAAATTTCCTGTTCTTCCCCCTTTCAGATGGGCTTATATTTTCTTGGTCCTTAGAGGACCAGGGCCAAGGGCAGCTCATTACCTGAACTGACTCTGATTTAGGAAGAATGCTGAGTACCTGAATCCATCTGGGTTTCACTTTTTTCTTTTTCATTTTAAACCCTACACTGTTACCTGGTAAGACATTGACAGAATTTTTGTTTTAGTTGAAGCTACTCCTTCAGTGTTTCTTTTCTTTCTTTTTTTAAAAAAATATTTATTTCATTGATTTGTGTGTGTGTATTTCATACAGAACATCCCAAACAATCTTATTCATCTTTATACCCACATCCCAAATGGCACCCTCTTGTAGCTCCCCCTGACCCCCACTGGAGCCCATATAACTCTCTCATCCCTGTTACTGTCCACTGTGTTATCAGTGCCCCCAGCTGTTACCCAGTGCTAGTCCATCCACTGAATCTAGTTAGCATATCTAGAGTTCCTTGTTTTAGGAAGATCAGCTCTTCCTCATCTAGCAGCAATCAGTTGCCAACATTCCTTTAGATAAGACTGGGGTCTGTTGTCCCATTTCTGTGCTGGGTTACTGTCTGGGAGTCTCTTGGGCCATACTGGCCAATAACTGATGGAGTTCTATGCAACAGTAAAGAAAGATGAAATCATGAAACTTGCAGCTAAGTGGATGGAACTTTCCTCTCTTTTTATTCATCCTTGAAAATAATTATCTATAAAAATTTTAATGATTTATTAAGTTTGCCTTTACCTTAAATGTTTATAAGAAATAACACAGAAGAAAAGTTAGTACTATGTAGCAGAAAACCTGTAGTTATTATGACTTGATTTGATTGAAAGATCTTTTGACTATTGATTTGATCGAAATATCCTTTTTACTGCTGTGGAATGGTTTTTTATATATGGTATCACTGACTTCATTCATCACACTAAGGAAGAAAAAATCCTTGATAAGGAAAAACGTTTTTCTTTTCTCCCATCATTGCTTCAGTTAATGTTTGTTCTTATTTGGTGCCCTGCTATCCTTTCCATTTAAGGTATTTTTAAGACATTCTACATTTTAGCACTCCCCTGTGAGAGAGCACATCATGTTTCTCACATTGGTCATTTTATAGAATTTGAGCTATTATACTGTAATTATGGTGTCTCTCAGGATCTAAACCTTTCTTCCATAGTTACAGATTTTAATGCTTCTTCCTGTTACTCTTTACTTAAAAGATCTCTTAATTCTTCAAAATTGACTTTCTTGAAATCCAGTACTTAAATGTCACAGAACCAAATGATCCAATTTGCTTTTTTGGCAGATACCATATAAAGCTCTGCCCATTGGAAATTTAACAAAAGACATTAGTGGTCTCTAGACTATTTTGATTTTTTTTTTAAGCTATAGAAAGACTTGCATTTTATCTACATTTTCACAAGAGGTAACTTATGCCAATTTTTCAGGTTCCAACTTGATCATTTTATAACGTAAGGGAATAATAAGGTTATATTTATAGAGAATATTAAATAATTTTTAAAGGAAATTTGGAGGTGTGGCTTCTAATGAAACAAACACAGTGATGTATTATTTTATAAAATGAAAACTGAAACTAGAGGCACTTGGAAAATCTGTGCCAGCACAAGCTGTGTTTTCCAGCAGTGTTTTCCCATTTCATCTTCTACCATTGACGTAGTGCTTCCTTCAAAGTTATTAGCAGTTGTAGGTGCCAGGCAGAAATTCTCTGCTGAATAAATGGCTTCTAATGAAACAAACACAGTGATGTATTATTTTATAAAATGAAAACTGAAACTAGAGGCACTTGGAAAATCTGTGCCAGCACAAGCTGTGTTTTCCAGCAGTGTTTTCCCATTTCATCTTCTACCATTGACGTAGTGCTTCCTTCAAAGTTATTAGCAGTTGTAGGTGCCAGGCAGAAATTCTCTGCTGAATAAATGATCAAAGCTGAGACTGTATAAAGTAGAATTAAAACAGTGAGCAAAATCTGTAGTGGTGCCAACTTGCCGTACAAACCCATTTCTAGAAGCTTTGTTTCTATTGGGTGGCCCAAGCCTAGTCCCTGAACTTCATTTCCTCATTGGTAATGTGAGACTAATAATGGGTTTCATACAGGGTTGTTTTTAGGAAGCATTTGGTTTCAAACACAAAAACCATTTAATAGACTATGAAGGCTGTAATAACCTATGAACCCAAATGGTTCTTAAAGCGTAAAGTAAATAAAGTTCAGAAGGTGGGTATGGTAGTTCACACCTATAATCCTAGCACTTGGGAGGCAGAGGAATAAGGATCACTGCAAGTTCAAGGCCAGCTTGGTCCACATAGATAATTCCAGGCCAACCAAAGTTATGCAGGGAGACTGAGGGGGTGGGGTCAATATAGGAAACTAGTCAGGCGAGGAGGCACATGCCTTTATTCCTAGCTCTCCCAAGGCAAAGGCAGGTGGTTCTCTGTGTGATCTCAGCCAGCATAGTCTACATAGTGAGTTCCAGGCCAGCTGGAGCTATGAGACCCTGTGTAAAGAGAAAAAAAAGGGGGGGAGCTAAAAATTATTACAAAATTAGTATTACTGATAGTAACAAAAGAACTATGAAACTTTTCCACAACAAAGAAAAGTACAAGTAGAAAACACAATTGATTGAAAGGTCCTGAGATGATGTTGATATGAAATTGCTTAATTACATCTGAATATCTCAGGGCTTTTTTTCCTGGTATTCTTTTAGAGGTCTTTGGAATTTAGGAAACTGACTCTAAAATACACAAAAAGGCACCCTCAAAAAATTATGAAATTTTGTCATGCATATTTATAGTACATATTTAATGAGAGTTATCATTAAAAAAATAAAATAACTAATAATTTTTTAAAATTTTTATGACTAACAATTTTTTACTTTACACTTTTAGCATACGGCGACATCAAGAAAGGAGAGCCATTTTGACCCCTATCTTGACAGACTTTTCTGTCCGAATAACTGGAGCACCTGCCATCATTTTCACCAAAATAATCTCCTCAGAAAACTTGCATACAGAGGTTAGAGCATAATATAGATTTCAAATTCATCTACATAATAGAGTAACTCCTTTTCATATGTTAGAGATTTTCATAGTTGCAGCCAATATGACATCAAATCACCTAATTAATAATGACAGTTGCCATCGACTAGCATTTACTGAGTGCTTTCCACGTAGTAGCTGATTTACTCCTCATAGTAATCCATCTTTCACTCTTAGTATCTGATTTTATGGATGAGTGATTGAGGCATGACTCCCATTAGCCACACAAGCTGAAGGGACTCTGCAGTGTTTCTATTTGCTAAGCAAGGACATTTGATGATTAGGTGTACTAAATGAATTTGGAACTGTGCCATTTTTACCTCATGCCTGTGTTAGGATATAATTCCATTGTTGAGTTAAAGATTTTCTATATATTAATCTGAAACAATAGAACCTTAAATGACTTCTCTTAATTTTTAAAAATAAAGCCTTTTATATATTATCTCATTTAACGTTTATAATATTCTTATGACATGTGAGTTTCTTGTAGTTTCTGATTCTTGTGCAAGACTCAAGCCTTCCTTTGCTGAGTTTAGGTCTGCTTCTGTTTGTAAACTTTGTGTGCCTTTGAAGTTTACTTGTTGGGCATGAAAAGCTGGTTGATCTAGGCTTCCGATTCTTGCTTTTGATTTTATATTGAAGTGGCCAGATGGCTTTAGTACTGCTGCTCAGGAGTTCCAACAGGAGGCCCAAGTCAAATGAGGATCAGATGCTCTCAGGCTTCCTCCTAAGGTCTGGCTACCTCTAGTCAGTAGGCACAGTATAATTTTGGAGGCTTGCTAGGTAGAAGTAGAATTCAGGACTCTCAGGCATTTAGGGAAGGATGCTGGCCTCAGGAATTCAAGCAGGTTGTGGGGTAGGACAGCCAGGGATGAAGGCTGATCTCAGGTGTGCAAAGGTGAGGTGGGAAAGGGGACAGGCTTTGAAGGCTCCAGGGGACTAGGTTGAGGAATTGGGTTGATCTGGGTCCAAAGGATCAGGAAGCAGTGGGGAATCTGGGCCAAGAGGGTAGTCCAGAGGTCTGGGGTGCCAAGAGAAGAAATGGGCCACTGCCCATGCTAGAAGGGGAGATGGAACGTGGGAGCTGTCAGGGTGGGTGAGGTTGTGGGAGTCAAATCACAGTGGGTGAGGTCAAATTTACCCAGGAAGGACAGTAGCCTCAGGAATCCCAGGCAGGTTGAGGGGTGGGACAGCCAGGGATGAAGGCTGGTCTCATGTGTGCAGTGGTGAGATGGGGGAGGGGACGGGCTTTGAGGGCTCCAGGGAGACTAGACTGAGGAATTGGGTTGGTCTTGATCCAAAGGATCAGGAAGCATTGGGAAGTCTGGGCCAAGAGGGTAGTCCAGAGGTCTGGGGTGCCAAGAGAAATGGGTCAGTGCCCACACTAGAAGGCGACCTGGGATGTGGGAGCTGGGGGGTTGAATGAGGTTGTGGAGTCAAGGTGCAGTGCACAGGGTCAAGTTAGGTCAGGTCTGGTTTCTTTGTAGCCACAAACAAAGAAAAAAAGGCAAACAAGTAACAGAAATGTAATCACTTTGAACTAAGAATTTTTTCCTGAAAATATTCCTTTCTTGGATTCTTAAGAACTTGCCATCACAAAATTTAAAAATGAAAATAAAATATATCAAAATGTTAATAAAATATTGTCCTAGCTTAATTGGTCGCTTATTTAATTTGAAGGCATTACTAGCATTCCTCATTCCCTGGTGAAAAGGACAATAAGCAATCAGAATAATTAGCGCTAGCCCATGCTTAACTCTTAAATTCCTTGTTCATCAATTCCCTTATTCATTCCTTATCTATCTTGTGTAACTGCCCCTTTGTTACCCAGATTATTCCAAGGATGAAGTTGATCAAAAGAGACAGTAATTACAAGACAAATAAAAGTGGATATTATTCTACCATTTTTACTCAAACCATTTTACCTACTAAGATCAACCATTCACTAGTTTTCATAGGACATATATCACTAGTACAGCTAATATTTTTAGTAGAAACTTTCATCACCTTAAGAAATGTACAATGACTATTTTTTGAAAAAAAGACTTCTGAATCAATGACTTTTTTCTTCTTTTTTATTATTACTTGAGAAATATAATACGAATTCAGATATAATGAGCAAATACAGGAACTCTGTGGAGGAAAGTTTATTTAACAACAACCAAAACCAGCCAATCATGCCAGACATGCTATTCTTTATGGCTTTATTAAAAGCAGCTCTAAACTGTCTAGTATGTATTTAGACCAGCCATAGTATCCTTAAATCTACTATTTGTATAACACTAATAAGGAGAAGATCTGTCAGACATTTCCAGACATTTGAACACTGTCCACATGTGCTTCATGACAAGAGGCAGTACTTGTGCTTATGAAGTGAAGCTTCTGGATTGTTTTGTCTTTTGTTTGCCTTCTGTAAGAGGTTTCCACTGATAAATGTTAAAGTGACTCAGTTATGAAGAAGAACACCAATTAAGTAGTGGACATCTGCCTAGTGTTGCCAAGGTTTTAGCAGTTTAAAGAAGAAGAGAAATTAATTAGTCTAGCTTTCTTTGGCTTTGGCCCTTTACTTTGTTATAAATCATTTATTGTAGCTTTTAGAGAATACTGTGGGGTTTGTAATTGTAATTGTGCACCTTTAATAGCCTGCTTAGATCTGTCTGCCCCGAGAGTGGGTAGATGTTCTGTTCCAACTTTATTCCGTGTGATACTGCTGTGAAGACTCAGGCACTTACTACAGTACTTGGTATGTGTATAGGAGATGCTTAGTAGATATTGGTGTGTTGGAATTAATGAACAAGATCTTGCAACAGAATTGCACCATTACTTATTAAAACAATGGCAGTAGTTTGAAGTATAAAAAAACCAAATGGATATGAAAACGTGAAAAATTTGTCTTGTTTCCTGCCTCACATCTAGCACAAGGCCTGGCACAGAAGTCTTTCTAAGTGCTTGTTATTGATACACCAAGCTGTTAGCATGCTGGCTAGTTTTGCTTTTCTTATATGGACTTGAGTCCCAGGAGACTTAGGAAGTAGTAATTATCAAATAAGAAGGATATATTATCTGAAGCTATCATTTTAAAAATTTATGTTCAACCTATTTTTCCCCACTTCAGGAGATTTTAGTGTGTGGCCATTCTTTGGAAGTGAATATAACCACAAACCTGGACTTCTTCCTAAGTGTGGCTCAAGTTCAACTCTTACATCAGTTAATAGTGGCAAATATGACTGGATTGAACCCATCAAACAAGACCACAGAGGTAACGGTTACCTGATTTTGATTAGACTTAGTGCATTTTTGCCAACTTTACAAAGGAAAATTTAATTAAACTAAATGCTTTCTGCTGATTAATCTGAATTTAATGTCATTCAAAATGTAGTCATAAATCATTTTGGATTGATGTTCTATGTTTTTATTTGCTTAGTCTCTTTTCCTCTTATTTTTATCATTCAGGTTTACCAAATTACTATGGACTGACCTCAGAAAATCTTCTGTTAAAAATAACATTTGATTACCCTACTGAAATTTCTAAGTGCTGTTAGAAGCCTGACACATTGCAGGAGAGGGCCTCTTTTGGTGAACTTTGTGAGACTACTATAGGAATATCTTTGAGAAATGATCTGTAAGCATGTTTCCCATGCCGCTGGAGAATGGGCCCAATCATTAACAGCTGAATGACTGTTCAGAGTTTTAATTTTGAAAAAACGCAGTTTATTTTTTATGCTTTTAATTGGGTTTTTGCAAAATTCATGCAATATTTTTATCTGCACCTCTCACTATCCCTGCCTGATTTCATGTACTCTGTTACTTAGATACATATCTAGATATATAGATAGAGATAGAGATGTAGATTCATCTCCAAATGCCCTTTAGTGTGGGTCTATCCACTGGAGCCTGGTTAACCCATCCATAGTCACACTTTTAAAGAAGACTGACTCTCTGTCTCCCACCAGCTTTCAGTTCCTCATCTAGGATTGGGGTTTCTTATCTACTTCCCCAGTTCTATGCTGGGATTTTGTCTGGCTTGAGGTTACCATTGCTATGAGTTCGTGCGGTTAACTGCTCAGCAGCATTTGTTAAGGATGCTGTCTTTTCTCCATTGTGTATTTTTGGCATTGAAAAAAAAAAAAAAACAAAAAAATACAGGACTGGGCGGGAAAGATGGCTCAGCGCTTAAGAGCACTGACTCATTTTGCAGAGAACACAGGTTCGGTTCCCAGTACCCACAAGACAGCTAACAACCATCCTTAACTCCAGTTCCAGGGAATCCAATGCCCTCTTCTGACCTCGGTGGCCATTACAATCATGGGTGCATTTACATATATTCAGACAATACACTCATACACATAAATAAAATAAAAATAAATAAAATACATATTTTTTAAATCAGGTAACTGCCAAGCTGTCTAGATAGCTCTGTTTCCCTGTGGTCATCTACCACCTCTTGCTCTTAGAATCTTTCCTCTCCCCTTTCCCCAGTGCCTGAGCCTGGGAAGGCAAAAATTTGATGTAGGTGTCCTATTCAAGGATAAGCATTCTTTAGCATCTTATTCTCTGCATGTTGATTAGTTGTTATCAGTTGTGGGTCTCTGTGTTAATCATCATGTGCTATATAAGAAGCCTCTCTGGTAAGAGCTGAGAGAGGCATTAATCTAGGGGTATAACAATAAGTCATTAGGAGTTAGTTTAATGCTATGTCTGTTTAGCAGAATAGTACTAGGTTCTCCCCTATGGCCTGTGACCTATCAAGCCACAGGTTCCTAGGCCTGGTATCAGTTTCAATATATGGGCTCCATCTTGTGAAGCAGACTTTAAATCCAATTAGAAGGTGGTTAGTTACTCTCATAACACTGGTACCACTATTACACCAGTGGACATATCTTGCCAGGCCAGTTGTTGTAGCTGGCAGGATTCACAGCTAGAATGGTTGTTGGTTACTTTTCTCTTCAGGTAGCATGCATAGCAATTTCCAGCACTATGAAAGCTAGCCGGTAGAGAGGAAGCTTTGAAGTAGGTACCAGGTTGATTTCTTCATGCTTGTTCTACAACTTATAGTATCTTCAGCAGTAGGGTATTATAATTGGATAACCAATTATAATTTGTTTTTCTGTATTTTTTTCACCAAATCTGTACTTAAAATAAATCTTCTATAAAGAATTCATCTGAAAAACTTTATATATAGAAAAGGAGTTGCTTCTATTCTTTCAGTGAGTAATATAGAAAGCTTTTAAGTGCTGCTTATTAAGAATGGAGTTAAGGAAAGTGTACTCCCTAGAGCTGACATTGTGGGCACCATTTGAAATACATTTGCTCACATATCTTCAGGTATATTCTCAGGACCTTGTGAGGAAGATGTTGCCATCATTCCCATTTTACAAATGAGGATCAAAGTGGGGTCCTGACAGAGTAAGTGTTCTACCTGAAATCATACAGCCAGAACTAACATAGGAGGCATCTATGAGTTCAACTTTGGCTTTTCAAATCTGTTGTCTTCCCATTTGCCAGAGATCCTATATTACAATGATTACATTTTTCTCATAGTCTTCTCTATTTTGTATAAAAAGAGTGTTAAGTATGATAAGCTCTATAATTTTTGTCATAAGAGTTTCTCTGACCTTACCGTATTTTACCTCGCATAATTTCTGCTTGTTCAGTATCTACTTTAACTATCAATCTATACATTCTTCTAAATACTGGCTTTTTCTCCTACACATTAGAAAATCCACAGAAATATAATTGCGGCATGAAGATAAGCAAATTTTAAAAATTCCTATGCACAGTTTAATGAAGTTTATGAAACAAGGCTGGGATGGACAAGAATATTTTGTATTTCCATGTCATTTGTGTCTGTTTTATGGCTCTCCTGTCAAAGAAGTCTAACTCACAGATTATAGATTTCTCTTAGGAATTCATACAGCTTAACAAAGTGGCTATCAGATATTTATCTACTTATGCTACCTATTAGTAGGCTCAAGTTCGAGTAAATAAAGGAACATAACCACTGTGATAACAATCAAGTCATTCCTCAGTGTCATAGTCTAGGTGTTTCTTGCTTGCTGCTTTTAACATGTTTCTGTGAGTGGGGCGTGGTGGTGCACACCTATTGTCCCAGCCCTTGGGAGGCAGAGGCAGGCAGATCTCTGAGTTCAAGGCCAGCCTAGTATACATAGTGAGTTCCAGGACAGCTGGGGCTGCAGGGAGACCCTGCTTCAAATAGACAAAAAAAAAAAAAAAAATGTTTCTATCTTTCTTTGTTCTTTCTTGGTGATCAGGATGAAAGTATAGGCTCTATGTTCATTTAACAAAGGTGAGTTTGGGGGCTAAAGAGTTGGCGCAGTGGTTAAGAGCACTTACTGCTGTTGCAGAGGACCCAGATTCTCTTCCCAGCATCCGCATGGCAGCCTACAATCTTCCATAACATCAATTCCAGGGGGATCCAACGCCCTCCTATGGCCCTCCTATGGCTATGGCCTCTGTGGACCTTGCATGAAGGATGCTTTTATATGCATATAAAACACTCATACACATAAAATAAAAAAATACATCAAAATGGTGAATTTTATGTTATGTGTATTTATAATAGTTGAAAGTATTATCTTAGAAAAATATGATTTAATTAAATTATTAGCAGGAGGTATATCTGATCAAGAATATAAAGATATTTTAGTTATGTTAATACTCTGTAATTATTCAATCTATATTTTGAAAGGGCTAAGTGATTACCTTAAAAATAACCATGCTCTTTCTTTCTTTTGGTTTACTGGGCTAGCGGTCTTTCAATCTTGTTTATCTTCTCAAAGAACCAACTCTTGGATTTGTTGATTCTATGTATTGTATTCTTTGTTTCTATTTCATTCATTTCCACTGTGATTTTTGTTATTTCTTCTTGTCTGCTGGGTTTGGGTTTTATTTGCTGTCGCTTTTCAAGTGTCTTGAGTTGCAATGTTAAGTCATTTATTTCTGATCTTTCCAATTTTTTAATATAGGCACTTAGAGCTACAAACTTACCTCTAAGGACTGCTTTCAGTGTGTCCCAGGGGTTTTGTTTTGTTGTATTGTCCTTTTCGTTTAGTTCCAGGAATACTTTTATTTCTTTCTTAATTTCTCCTTTGACCCATTCATCATTCAGGAGTGTGTTGTTTAATCTCCATGTGTTCATGTGATTACTGGGGATGCTTCTGAGGTGATTTTAACCTTTATTGTATTGTGGTCTTATAGAATGCATGGAATTATTTCAATCTTTTTGTATTTGTTGGTTTGTTTTGTGCCCCAGTACATGGTCGATGTTGGAGAAGGTTCTATGGGGCACTGAATAGAAAGTATATTTTTTAGTGCTTGGGTGGAATATTTGGTAGATGTCTATTAGGTCTATTTGATATATGGTATTGTTTAATTCTGATGTCTCTCTGCTAATTCTCTGTCCTGTTGACCTATCTAATGGTGACAATGAGGTATGGAAGTTCCCTACTATTAATGAGTTGGGATTAATCTGGATCTTAAAGTCCTGTAGTACTGCTTTTATGAAGTTAGGTGCACCAGAGTTTGGTGAATATATGTTCCTGATTGTAATATCTTCTTGGTTTATTGTTCCTTTGATCAGAATGAAGTGGCCTTCTTTGTTTCTTCTGATTAGTTTTAGTTTATAGTCTATTTTATCAGATACTAGAATTGCAACACCTGCTTTTTTCTTAGTGCCATTTGCTTGGTATATTTTTTTTCCATCCTTTCACCTTAAGGTAGTGTTTGTCCTTGAAAGTGAGATGAGTTTCTTGCAAAAAAGAAAAGGAAGGGTTTTGTTTCTTAATCCACTCAATTAGTCTGTATCTTTTGATGGGGGAATTCAGTCCATTGATATTTAAAGTTAGTAATGAAAGATGTGTATTGAATCCTGTCATTTTTATTTCTGTTCACATTCTTGGTATAGCTGTGCATTTCCACAGTTATACCTTCATTGAATTTCTTTCAGTCACCCCTTGTGTATAATGGTTCCTTTCTTCAGCATTTTGTATTGCTTCAAGAACTCTCTGAATGGCTGGTTTTGTGGACATGAATTCTTTTAGCCTGTTTATGTCATGAAAAATTTTTCTTTCCTCTTCAGCTGTGATAGACATTTTGGCTGGGTAATGTAATCTGGGTTGGCATCTGTGGTCATTTAGAGCTGGGAATACTTTGGTGCAGGCTCTTCTGGCTTCCATAGTTTGCAATGAAAAGTCAACTGTAATCCTAATGGGTTTTCCTTTATATGTGATTTGTTGATTTTCTTTTGCAGCTTTCAGTATTATCTCTTTGTTCTGAATGTTTAGTTTTTTTTTACTATGATGTGCTGTGGAGACTTTCTTTTCTGGTCCTGTCTATTTGGTGTCCTGTATGCTTCTTGTATTTGTATGAGCATGTCTTTTTTTTAATTTTGGGAAATTTTCTTCTACGATCCTGTTGAAGATCTGTTCTATACCATTATTATCTTGAGATTCTTCTCCATCCTATATGACTATGATTCACAAGTTTGGTTTTTTTTAAGGTGTCACACAATTCTTGCATATTCCACTCTTGTGATTTTTAAAAAAA
>NW_008336888.1:2638668-2643834 GCF_000622305.1 Nannospalax galili
TTCTAGGGAGTTCTCATTGTACTCCTCTAGAGAACTATTGGTACTTGGTGGGGATATATTATTTTGGTTTTTCATGTTATTGTTTTTTCTTTCTGACTTTGACATGTGAATTTCCTTTGTAGTTTCTGATTCTTGAGTGAAACTCAAGCCTTCCTTTGTTGAGTTTATATCTGCTTCTTTTTGTAAACTTTATGTGCCTTTGTGATTTTCTTGTTGGGCATGAAAAGCTGGTTGGTCTAGTATTCAGATTCTCTCTTTTGATTTTGCATTGGAGTGGCATAATTGCTTTTCTCTTCAGGGGTTCTCACAGAGGCCCAAGTGAGATGAGCCTCAGATGATATCAAAGAGGAAACCTCACAACAGACACCAAAGAGATCCAGAACATTATAATGTAATACTTTAAAAACCTATATGCTACTAAATTTGAAGACCTAAAAGAAATGGATGGGTACCTAAAAGCATGGGAACCACCAAAGCTAAACCAAGACAAGATCAACAGCTTAAACAAACCCATAACACAAAAAGAAATTGATACAGTAATACAAAACTTCCCTACTGAAAAAAGCCCAAGACCAGATGGATTTACAGCAGAATTCTATCAGACATTTAAAGAAGATCTAGATCCAATAAAACTTAATTTATTCAAAAAGATAGAAATGGAGGGAGAAATTCTAAATTCCTTCCATGAAGCCAGCATCATTCTAATACCAAAGCCAGGTAAAGATACAACCAAAAAAGAAAACTATAGACCCATATCCTTAATGAACATAGATGCAAAAATTCTCAATAAAATACTTGCAAACCGCATACAGACACACATCAAAAGGATCATCCACCATGATCAAGTTGGCTTTATTCCAGAGATGCAGGGATGGTTCAATATACGTAAGTCAATAAACGTCATAAATCACATAAATGGGCTCAACAACAAGAACCACATGGTCATCTCAATAGATGCAGAGAAGGCCTTTGACAAAATTCAACATGCATTTATGTTCAAAGTCCTAGAGGGAATTGGACTGGAGGGAACATACCTCAACATAATTAAAGCCATATATAACAAACCCACAGCCAATCATTCTAAATGGAGAAAAACTGGAAGCATTCCCATGGAAATCAGGAACCAGACAAGGCTGTCCACTATCTCCACTCCTTTTTAACACAGTGATTGAAACTCTTGCAAGAGCAATAAGATGAGCAGGAAATTAAAAGAGTAATAATTGGAAAAGAAGGGATCAAATTATCCCTTTTTGCAGATGATATGATATTATATCTAAGAGACCCAAAAATTCCACCAGAAAACTCCTAGAAATTATCAACACGTTCAGTGAAGTGGCAGGTTACAAAATTAATCTACAAAAGACTGTAGCCTTTCTATACACAAATAACAAGCAATCAGAGAAAGAGTGCATGGAAACCCTCCCCTTCACAATAACTGAAAAAAATAAAATAAAATATCTTGGAATAAACCTGACCAAAGACATTAAAGACCTCTATGAAGAAAATTTTAATTCCTTAAAGAAAGATTGAGGAAGACATCAGAAGATGGAAGGACATTCCATGCTCATGGATTATAAGAATTAATATTGTGAAAATGACCATCCTACCAAAAGCCATTTATAGATTCAATGCAATGCCAATCAAAATCCCCATGACATTTTTCACAAAATTGGAAAAAAAACATCCTAAAAGTCATATGGAAGCACTAAAGACCTCGGATAACCAAGGCAACTCTGAGCACTAAGAGCAATGCTTTGAGAATTAATATACCAGATATTAAACTATATTACAGAGCTGTAGTCATAAAAACAACATAATACTAGCACAAAAATAGACCCATAGATCTATGGAACAAAATTTAAGACCCAAATATGAGTACATTCAATTTCAGCCACCTGATATTTGGCAAAGGAGCCAAGAACATTCACTGGAGAAAGACAGCATGGTCAGCAAATAGTGCTGGGAAAACTGGATCTCCCCCTGTAGAAGAATGAAACTAAACCCCTATCTTTCACCTTGCACAAAAGTGATCTCCAAATGGATCAAAGACCTCAATTCAATGAAGCCTCAAACTCTGAAACTGTTAGAAGAAAACATTGATAAAGGTTTGGGAAAGGATTTTCTTAACCAGACATCAACTGCCCAGGAAACAAGGTCAAGAATCAACAAATGGGACCTCATTAAACTAAAAAGCTTCTGTACATCAGAAGAAGCAACCAAGGACGTGAAGAGAAAACCCACAGAATGGGAGAAAATCTTCACCAGTGAAGATTTTACAGGACCAAAATGTCCTCTAACTGTGGTGAGTCACCTGTCCTCTTGAGCAAGGATGCTGTGGAGACCCCACCAGTTGGACCTGAACCAGTGTCCAGTCTACAAAAAGGAGGGTCAACACAGAGGAAACATTTCCTCCATGCTTCCAAGCAAAGCCAGCCATGGTCGAGCAGGAACTTTGACTTTTCACATAGACGGACCTGGTTAAATAAAGGAGCCAGGGGCTCCTCCCACGCCCATGTTACCGCTGATGCACAGATCCTCAAACGACCTTAAGAGGAAAAATAAATTGTTTTATCTGGGCCAACTATGGGGTCTCAAACACCCAAAAGTAAAGTATAACCAAAGATTAATGGGGTCAATATAATTTTTAAGAGTCCATATGTATAGCTAAATGCTACAGAACAAGAAACAATGGCAGACGGGAGATACCGTCCTTTGAGTTAATGTCCAAGGCAGCACAAGAGACTCCCAGACAGCAACCCAGCATAGAACTGGGAAAATGAACAGCAGAGCCCAATCTTATCTAAAGGAATATTGACAACTGATTGCTGCTAGATGAGGAACAGCTGATGTTCCTAAAACAAGGCTTTCTAGATAAGCTGACTAGATTCAGCAGATGGACAAGCACTGGAGAATGCCTGGGGGTTTTGACAACAGAGTGGATAGTAACAGGGATGACAGAGCATATGAGCTCTGTGGAAGAGGGGAAGGCTATGAAAGGCTGCCATTTGGGAAGTAGGTTTATAGATGAATCAGATTGTATGGGAAGTTCTGTATGATATACATACACAGAAAAATCAACAAATTTTAAGCATAAGACATATTTGAGGAAGAAGCATAAAAATTTACTTCATGTTAAATAGTAGAGGCAATAAACATTACCAGTGAAATCTACCTGATGATTTTATATTCACACTCAGGTACTAAGGATCCGAGTGTAACCAACTGTGTCTAGTAATCATCAGATACATAGAGAGTAAGGACAGGTGTGCAAACATCTAAGTGTTAGTAGCATTAAAAATGTAGAAAACATTTTAAAAGGAAATGGAGATTTTAAAGGTTAAAAACTCATTCAATTTTATATCTTACAGGGTTTATACTGAGTTCAATATGGCGTAACTGCATTAAATCAACTGTGAACCTAAAAATTTACAGCCACTTTTGAAAGCAATGTATCCTTGCTCTGGAGTCTGTTACTGAATATGTTAAAGCTGTAATGAAATGCTTCTAATCAAGTGGTTATTAAATAAAAAAAATTTTTTTAAATTCTTCAAAGCATAAAAATTTGCTCCTTAGTAATTAGTGGATGTGAAAAACATTACCATTGTAATCTACTTGATGACTTTACATCCATGCGCAGATCCAAGGATCTCAGAAAGTAACTCACTATGACTAGTATTAATCAGATATATAGAGATTAGAAACACATGTGCAAGCATCTTAATGTCAATTGCATTAAAAATGATTTTTTCTGTATGAAACTGTATTTTAAGGAAATGGAGATCTTTTTTAAAGGTTAAAACTTCATTTAATTCTATATCTTATAGGGTTTATACTGAGTACAATATTATAAAACTGTATTAATTCAACTGTAAACCTGAAAATTTACAGCCAATTTTGAAAGATATGCAGCTTAGCTGTGGAAATTGTTATTGAATATGTCAATGCTGTTGTAATGAAATGCTTCTTCTAATTATGTGGTGATTAAATAATTTGAAAAAAAAAACATGCTATGATACTTTTTTGTAATTCCTAATTTGAATCTTGTTGTTACTAGAGAAGTGGAGGAAGGGATATGTGTTTGATTAAAATGTTTATCTTGACATAAATAGCTACTATTTCATGAGTATGTTATATTAATGGTAAGAATAAGGTGAAGAGTGTGTGACAAAGACACCTGATGCTGAGCTCTGGCCTCCTGTGCATGTGTACAAACACATACACACACACACACACACACACACACACACACACAGTCTACATGGATTGAGGCCTCTGGCCCAATAAACTTGCATTTGTACTCTGATTTTGACTGTTCCCTTTCATCATTGTTACTTCTTTGATTTATGGCTCATAGGATATGCTGTTTCCTCTTTTTAAAATGATCTTTTCTTGTAATTTAGCAATCTGAGAAAGTACTCAAGAAAAATTAATACTCTTCTAAAAGAATTCCATTCTATAAAATGTATTAGTGTTCTAAAGGCCCAATTATATGAACATGGCTATTAGTAATATAATCATAACATCTGCAGTACATTTCAGGAAACCATTGCAAGAAAATGTCCTTCTGCACCTCACTTACTGCCAGAGTTCACCATCTCATTCTGTATTCACATCTCCATCACAGCATGGGGCTGTAAGTATTCCTACAGTAGGCATTTGATTTTGGACTCTTGTAGTCTGCTTCCCTCCCATTTATATAAGGTAGATGCCTTAACAGTGAAAGCCAAATGTACAATTCTGTTTTCTCCTCAAAAGAGTTCTGCTACTCAGCTTTGAATTCTCCCTCAGTATTTTGCATGCCTATGATGTTGATTGCCCCAATTGGTTTACCTTTCAGAAGACTCTTTACCTTCTTAGAGAATGATATTTTTGCCTTAATGGTGTGATTACATAATCATTAATGTTAGTAATAATATAATAACATGCAATCAGAATTACTAAGGAAGACTTTAATTATATCTGCCAGTAAATTTCAGGAAGCCGTTACAAGAGTATAAACAAAGAGGAGGGTCAACACGGAGGAATCATTTCCTCCATGCTTCCAAGAGGAGCCAACAATGGTCGAGCAGGACCTTTGACTTATCCTCACATGGATGGAGCTGGTAAAAGAAAGGAGCCAGGGGCTCCTCCCAACCCCATGGGACCCCTGAGGAACAAATCCTCTAA